>NC_089864.1:21795612-22100157 GCF_036373705.1 Amia ocellicauda | reverse complement strand
CAGCTGAATATCCCAGTTAACTTGCATCTTGTGAATGAATACTGGATATTACAACAACCACCGAAAACTGCAAACAACCAGAATTGTAGTTCTGCGAAAGCTTAATAGATCGGTCGCCATGAACGCAAAGCTCTAGCTTTCTTGTCAATAGCAATTATATTTAACTCCAGGCTGAAATCAATGGGGAGGAGAGATCTGCGCACGGAAAGGAGTGACATCCTTCACATTAACTCTTTCAAGGAACTGAACTAAGGATTTCTGGGATTGTGTTGCACAGCATGACAACATTGTTTTTGAAGAGGTTAGCGGTACTGCAGGCCTGAGAAATGGATGTAACTATATTATGTGTGTTCCTTATTGTGATCATGCTTTGTTTGTGCACTTAATAGGCCTGTTTGGTCTGGAACCAGTTTTTTTTTTTTTAGCTATTAGTATATTTATAGTAAGGGATTAATTATGCACCACCTTTCACCAGTAACGTTTGAAATGCCTTTCTAGTTAAGACAGAAATTTCAGCAAGATGACAGTGGAGGGACTGTACTGTAACAAATTCATTTCAAAGGCTGTTACTTGTTAAGAAATACCTTGCAGCTCTGCTGTATTGGAACTGTACTGGACAGTCCTTGACCAAACACTTTTGTGTGTACATTAAAATATAGCCTATATATTGTATTTCTATAGTGTGGATCCCTTTTATGTTTCTTTTGACAAAAGGCTGATTTACAATCCTATTTCTTATTTTTCTTTAACTTATGAGTCAATGAACATTTTACAACCAAGGGAACTCTCCTCTGCTGACACTTGATAGTAAATCCAGACGCTTATCTATTTCCTTCTCTCAGGGATAAGGGATGTGTGTTCTGTTTTTTATTTTTTTTTCCTTTTCAAGTGCTTGCCAGAAAAATAAAAAAAGAGGTTGTGTTGATGTAGCCTACATAGATAAATATTGTTCCCAATTTTCTTTTTCTTTTCATGTAGAAAATGGAAGTAAATGGGTTGTGAAATTGGTGAATTAGACAATGCGGAAATTAGGTCAATAAATTGCTTCATTTTCACCAAGTAAATTTAATTTCCGTGAATTAACTCCTTATACTGTAGTTAAATAAGCATAAAATGTATGCCTGTGCTCAAGTCGTTCGAGGGTTAGTTTGCTAGGCAGGAATCTGAAAGTAATTCCCAACCTTTAGGGCTTTATCAGCATTTAGTTTTTAATAGAGCTTTGCCACTATGATATCGTATCTGCAAAACCTGTTTTTTTGGTGATGCCTGCCTTTCAGACATTTTTAATGAAGAAAAGATGTCTCCCTTTTAGTATAGCCGGATAAATCTATTGGGAAATGCTGCATTAGGAATCCCCATATTTTATTTAAAAAAAAAACAAAAAAAAACGGACAGCATTTTAGTCTGTATTGTGCAAAACAAACTGATGTATGCTTGGTGCTCATTAGCATAGGGTCTTCCCTTGATTAATTAGTCCTGTTCTGCAGTGGGGAGCTGTATACTCAGCCTGTTTTCCTGGCTACATTATTAACACGGTGCGCCCCTAATTACATCCTTATATCACAGGATGCTGGGCTCTCTCTATTCCTACAGTTTAATATTACTGGAGGGAAAATGTTTTGTTGTAAAACTACAGCTCACTGACTTTTGCTGTATCACTGGGGACCTGCTCTGTTTTCAAGGCTGCATACTCCATAGCTTTTCAAAAACATCTCCTCCAATTAATGCATTTGCTCTTTAAAATCTGACATGACACACTTTGTTTAAACATACTATGGTTCTTTGATTTGATTAATATATTTCGCAATGCCCTGGTGGAAAAAAAATGAGCACCCTTACTTTTAAGTGAGCAAACTGTTCCAGTGGTGTAAATTGGCCAGAGCAGACATGCTGCCTGCTGCATTTTATGCTGAATATTAAAGAATGGATCAAATGTGTAGTGGGAGAACTTATTTTATTGCCCAATTAATCCCCTTAGCACAGCTTGCTCACTACATGAATGGGTAAATTCTGAAGAGACAATTGCTCATTTTATTTTGGAGCATCTTTTGAAATCACCATTTGAAAGTACTTGACAGTCATGTTACATAGTTATGTGTACTTCTGTATGGTCTAGTTCAGGGTACTGGTGTTCCTTACTCCTGTAATTTGTGTTTCTACTTCTGTCTTCTCTGCAGGATGACCCAAAAACACTATTTGGAAGGGCAGGTGTACTCTGTGCCCCTGATCCAGCCGGATCTGCGGCGAGAGGAGGCCATTCACCAAATAGCTGATGCCCTTCAGTACCTGGAGAAAATCTCCTCTGACATCTTCAGCAGGTACTACTTCCTCTTTTGATTGTGTAGTCACAGAGCCAGAAGTATCATGTCATTTTTTCCCCACATCTAAGGCAGGAAGAGAAAGAAACAACCTTATATATAATAATCTGTGCCAGCTGTGCTTTATTTATATGTTTTTCTTGCAAAGGGAAACTGTTTCTCATTTTTACAGCTGAAATGAAAATCATTGTTTATTCCTCTCACAGAAGGTGTGCTAACGACTGGCACCGCAATCTAATTCTTAGTACTATGTGGCTATCATGACAAAATGTGTGTTTAAACCTTTCTGTATTTGGAAAAGAGGGTAAAATCCCCCCTCCCACCTCTCCCCAATGCAATCAACACAAAAAGGAAACCCTGTTGTGTATTAACTAAGTATTCTCTGCACATTAAGGCACCTGAGTTACTGGATGCAGTTGACCCAGAGCTGACAGTAGAACTGAGTGTTTTAATTAGGTGGAAAATTAAGTTTTAATAAAAGCAATCGAACAACAAGAGGGGAACCCGGTACTTTTGTGTGGTTGTTTATGGTGGTTTTATTTGCAAAGGAGGATTTAATATAAAGCAGCAACAAAGCTATTGTTGAGTGACAAAGCATGTTAAAGCAGAACATGAATAGTTTCGCTGAACAAACGGCTTACTTGCTGTTCCACTATACATAAATTAATCATAAACTCCTTAATCTGCAAAATTACAATACTACAATTACTACTACTAAAACAACTACTGTGATGATTTCTTCTGTAACTGGGCATATTGTATTCGTTATACGTTTATTGTAGATTGGGATGTATTGTTATCTTAACTTTTAAACCTAATCTGGCTAAGCCTAATTTTTCAAAATGGTTTATCTGGAACTCACAGTAGACTACGGAGCATGTACCTTAAAATATAATGTTGCACAGAAGATGCCTTGGTGCACATATCTCCCCCATAACGTTACATAGAGTTGTAAGAGGTCTTGAATCCCTACTTCAAATTCAAAATATTTTATTGGAGTGATTTAAAAATCTGGGTGAGGGAAAGGTAATTTACTATTTGTGTTGATAATCTAATGCTGTGGCCACGGCAGGATACATCTGTGGATTAACAGTGGAACAAATGCAATGAGTAATGCAGGCTTAACTCATGCCCATCCAATGTGTCTCTGTCGGCCTCTTTTCTAGTGACACTGCAACGTGCTTAGCTGCACGTGATATGCATTGCTCTGTATTGATAACTCGTCTGTACATTATGCAGTTAAAATGGAAAAAAGCATCTGGGTCAAGCTATTAACCTTTTGGGTAGTCACTTTCTGGATTTTCAGCCTCTGTACATAAATAGCAGAATGAAAATGGAAATTAATGTATTGTCTCTGATGTGAAATTTGGTATGTCCATAACGTGCCTAGAAGGCACAAAATTTTAATCTGCTTCGAATCCACTTCAGTTATAATAAATCCACTTAATGTATCTTTTAATATTGCAGTGGCGAGTTCTGTGTTACTGGTGTGTTTGGTTAAGACTGATATTTATGAGTTGTTTCCGGTGTCACGGAAAGATGGATTTTAAATAACACTGGCTTTGTTCCAGATCCTACTCTGAAGTTCCCCCCACTGGGGAGCCAATTTCCCCCCATTTCCAAACATTTCCCCCCATTTTCACATTACCCTTATTAGAGAGGAATTGCATATATAGTATTGCTGTACTAATGTATATGGGCCTTAGATATTAACTTGATACAATACTGCAAATTTTAACTAATGTAACTGCAATAAAAGGCTGTCTTACCGATGAATGCTTCTGTCCCAGGAAGTGTAACAGTCTTGGCTGCTGACCAGGTGCATTTAATAGTCTTTTTATGTCATCTTGAGGAGGTGTCCATTTAAATATGAATTTAAATTGACATGCAGCATGAAAGGTCGTAAAGTCATGATGCTTAAAACCAAAGGTGGATTGCACATATATTGTATTTTAAAGTGTGTGCATTTATCCTGTTTTAATTTTATTTTGAAGGTAGAAGACTGATTCAACAGGTGTTTATTTCATTTTTTTTAATGCAGCCACTTGCTGAGAAAAATGTGAACCAGTAACATTTATGAAGAAAAGAAAACCTTGAATATACATAGTTCACTTGTTTAAACAATTGAAAAATTATAGTGAGAGGGGAAGACAACACACAATCCAACAGCTCTCATATTTAAATCCCACATAGATCTTGTGGATTGATTGGAAGGATGCTATGGATACAAATAACAGTGAAATAGTGATTATTATTTGGGTGAGTTTTCACTGAACAGAGGAATTAACATGGACTCCACCTTGCAGGCTGATATTGTGATAAGCATCATGATTCGTGTGGGCCTATACACTCCTTTAATAGTAGAGTGAATACATTTTATATATATATATATATATACACAGTTGTATTAATTAAATGTCTATTCGCTCTATAAATGTATACTTTTTAATTTATGGTGTTATTAAATATAGATATAGTGGCAGAATTATTTGGTGAATCAAGAGACACATTCTGCAAATAGCACCTACTGTAGTGATACAGTAAAGTTGTGTTTATTTGTGGATGTTGGCAAATACTATTTGTTATGGTTAAGTAACTGACTTATACTGTGTTTTATAATGCAAACTTGGGAATTGTTTTATTTTGCTGTTTAGTGTAAATACAACAAACCGTAACTGTCAAAATACACACACATTCGATGCCTAGCAACTTGCACACACAACTGAAGAGAGCGCAGCCTGGCTCGGACCCATCGTACTTGTTTTGTACAAAATTTATTTTTATTTTAGAATATGATATTGCATTGCAGCACTGGCGGAACCAGTGCCACCCCGCACACCCCTGACATCTGATTGGCTACCCCGGGTGCCACCCCAAAATTTAATTTGCTACTGGCAGTTTGATGCTGATTGACATCTCATTTCACCTCTTGTTGAAAGAAGCATTTATTTTGACGTTCGGCAGTGTATTTCTCAAATCGAGGATGAGGAAGAGAGAATATTAACGTTGTTTGCGAGATACAGAAGAATAAGAAGAGCATACAGAAGAAGAAGAGTGTATTTCCACAGCTCCACAAGCTCTTTTCGCGATTGGTGAAAACATAATATTTGAAGTAAGGTTTAGCATCGGGTTTAGTTTTCCTGAACAACTTTTACGAAAGTTGAGTCGCTGTGTAAGTTAACGCTAGACGTTTGGCTCCATAACAGACAGTTAATCAGATAAGCGAGATCAGTTCCCAGTTTAGCCTAACATTATGTTCACATCTGTGCTGGTAATACACGCATATGTAGTGTAGTGTGTAAGTTACAGTATACGAATGTTTAGCTAATGTGGGGTAGCTAGTAGGCTACAGCTGTCAGTTTTCAGCAAGATAACATTTAGCAATTTGAAATCCAATAACTCAGTTAGATTTTCATACTTGAACTCAAAACGAACAATTGTTATCACTCTGTTAACATTCTCAAAAGATTACCACAATTTGCACATAGCCTGTTTGCTATCGTAAAGCTGTAAGAAATTATAGCTAGCTAAGTTACTTACTGCAGAGTAGGGCTAGCCATGATCTAACTAGTAACTTACACTGGTAGTTGATTTTTAGGGTTAGGGTTACACACTAATTTTCTGTCATGATCTATGGACACCCTGAAGTAGTCTTGGCCACCCCCTGCCCACCCCATGTATAAAACTCTAGTTCGGCCACTGCATTGCAGCCTGGCGCCAGTGTTGGAGACGCGTGAAAATAAATCGGTTACCGAATCAAGTGTTAACTGGATGAATACATAATTTAATTGATGAGTAAAATCAATTAAGGATCGCTTCTGAATCATCAATACCTACCATTTTCTAACCAATATAACTAAGATCAAGTCACTCCCAGCTGAAGGCTATAACTGATGACTGTGTTAATCCTTTTTCACAGATGGTGAGTTTCTCTCATGTGCTGTACACTCATTTTGCAGGACCATTCTTGCTGATTAAGTGAAAACGAGCACAAATGCATAGTAACACTTTTTCTGAAACTTGGCGGCACACTTACAGGGCTTTATAGTCCCCCTTGTCAATTATTTTATTGTTTTTGTTACATATTTAGCCAATGAACCTATTATTTCCACCCTTTTATTACCATTTGTACCCTCCTGCGTCTCTATAAAGTCCCTCTTCAGTCCTTGCATCTAGTGATGAATCAGCCCACTTTAAACCTTGACATTTATGGGTTTTACATTTAAAATGGATCCCATTTGTGCCATTATCAGTGTTGCAGATTGGATGTGCATATCCAACTACAGTAAATATAGTATACACTCACCTAAAGGATTATTAGGAACACCTGTTCAATTTCTCATTAATGCAATTATCTAACCAACCAATCACATGGCAGTTGCTTCAATGCATTTAGGGGTGTGGTCCTGGTCAAGACAATCTCCTGAACTCCAAACTGAATGTCTGAATGGGAAAGAAAGGTGATTTAAGCAATTTTGAGTGTGGCATGGTTGTTGGTGCCAGACGGGCCGGTCTGAGTATTTCACAATCTGCTCAGTTACTGGGATTTTCACGCACAACCATTTCTAGGGTTTACAAAGAATGGTGTGAAAAGGGAAAAACATCCAGTATGCGGCAGTCCTGTGGGCGAAAATGCCTTGTTGATGCTAGAGGTCAGAGGAGAATGGGCCGACTGATTCAAGCTGATAGAAGAGCAACTTTGACTGAAATAACCACTCGTTACAACCGAGGTATGCAGCAAAGCATTTGTGAAGCCACAACACGTACAACCTTGAGGCGGATGGGCTACAACAGCAGAAGACCCCACCGGGTACCACTCATCTCCACTACAAATAGGAAAAAGAGGCTACAATTTGCACAAGCTCACCAAAATTGGACAGTTTAAGACTGGAAAAATGTTGCCTGGTCTGATGAGTCTCTTGTTGAGACATTCAGATGGTCGAGTCAGATTTTGGCGTAAACAGAATGAGAACATGGATCCATCATGCCTTGTTACCACTGTGCAGGCTGGTGGTGGTGGTGTAATGGTGTGGGGGATGTTTTCTTGGCACACTTTAGGCCCCTTAGTGCCAATTGGGCATCGTTTAAATGCCACGGCCTACCTGAGCATTGTTTCTGACCATGTCCATCCCTTTATGACCACCATGTACCCATCCTCTGATGGCTACTTCCAGCAGGATAATGCACCATGTCACAAAGGTCGAATCATTTCAAATTGGTTTCTTGAACATGACAATGAGTTCACTGTACTAAACTGGCCCCCACAGTCACCAGATCTCAACCCAATAGAGCATCTTTGGGATGTGGTGGAACGGGAGCTTCGTGCCCTGGATGTGCATCCCACAAATCTCCATCAACTGCAAGATGCTATCCTATCAATATGGGCCAACATTTCTAAAGAATGCTTTCAGCACCTTGTTGAATCAATGCCACGTAGAATTAAGGCAGTTCTGAAGGCGAAAGGGGGTCAAACACAGTATTAGTATGGTGTTCCTAATAATCCTTTAGGTGAGTGTATTTTTGGAGGCATGTTCCCCAAATGCGGCATATTTCTACTAGAATAAATATCTCAAACATTGTATTGAAACTGAAAAGTATAATGAAAAATCTCGAACAGCAGTGTGTATTTTTATGAAATACAGCATCACCTTGCCTCTAAGTCCCAATACACTACAGCACTGGTTGTTCCCTTGGGTCTTTTTTTGCATTGTATCTAAAAGACCAACCCGTGTGCGTTTTGTGTTGCTGTTTTTCATATTTTGTTGGTGTTTCTTTAAACAAGCACCACAATTCCATGTTTAACCTAGTGCTAACGTGTGAGATTGTTTCAAATCCTTTCAACAAAACCAAACATTAATGTACTACAGTATAATATCTCTGCTCTCAAGGTCATTTATGTATGTTTTGGCCATGCTTAAGCTTGAGAGTTACTTAAAATGTGTACCAGTAAACACACCTGTGTTGTTTCTACCATCTATTCCTTGGTTACTTAGGTTACTGCCTACTATAGGTAATACCTTGGCTGGGAGAAATGCATTTTTTATTTCTCAAGAACAGTTTGTTGATGTATTTAAACATATCCTGTAGCCGCAGTTTGGATGTCTTATAAATGCAAAGGAAAATGCTGATGTCTTTTGAAGAAGAGAATTTCGTGAAATAAAGCATTGAGAGACTTCAAGATATATCCACCACATCCCTTCTGATCTGGAAGTCACAGTATACAGTGCAAGCCAGAGTGGGAATTAGAAATGATGCTGGGAAATCTACAGATATGATGCTTGCACCAACATCAAACACGGTGCTGAGATCTGCATCTTTTGAACTCCATTGCACAATTCCCTCTTCAAAAGATAAGACCCCGAATCTGCTGAACATCTGAGCAGTGCTGTACATCCAGCGAGGAGGCAATTGAGTATTACAAAAAAAAAAAGAATAATGCCCCAAAACATAAGCTGGTTTGCATTAGTTGGAGCACATTGCCTCTGCTTACGTAATGCATGTACTTCGCTGTCTGAGATTACAGAAGAAGGCTGAGTCATTTCATTCACAATTGGGAAAAGGAATTATGGTGGACTGTAATTAGTTGTGTCAGTCAAACAGAGGTGCCAGGCTTTTCAGGCCCCAGTGCATCTAAATATTACAGTGTTGTTTTATATACTATTGGATTAAATCTGACTGTGGTTATCACTCATCATTGAATCCTGCAGTCAATTAAGCAAGGTAGTCCTATTGCTAACTGAGGTCTGTGAAATCAGCAGTCATTCCATTGCAATTTTATAAATGGAAGAACAGATGGTTAACGAAAGAGTCATAAATAAAAAATGACACGGAGAAAAAAAGAGAGCGAGGAAAAGACCAAGCCGAAACATTCTCGGGTGTGAGTTATGTAATTCGTTTTATTGATTACTTAGAGCTCTTGTCTACTTTTGATATAACATTTTAAAAAGTTACAGAATCCCACAGTTTCTCACATTTTCTTATTTGTTCAGTATAATAATTGCCTTTTCCATTATTTTAAGTGCTCATTAAGACAGACAATAAATGCACCATACACTGCAGGTCAGCATTGGTGACATTTTGTTGTTTTTCCAAGAATGGAAATAGACTGCTAAATGTTAAATGTTGGCATAACAATGTGAGGAAACTGCACTTTTAACCCTGTATGTGTGGGTATGCCATGCCCAGATCCATCATAATCTAAAAAATAAATAATAATTGAGGACGTTGTGTTTGTGTGTTAAATATAGTAATATGGAAATTAAGTTGATTCCAAACAGAAGATGAACTTGATTTGATTTGTTTATTTGCTTCTATCGCCTGTAACAGATCATTTTAGAGATGTTTGAACATAAATCTTCTTGATGAAATACTTAAAGAAAGCTCGTTTGACAGAACAGAGAGGGTTAAGGAATTGTGTTGGGGACAATACAAAATACAAACAAAGCTTCTGAGTTGCGGAGCAGTCTTTGTGCAGTCAGGGGTGATGAAGATAAAGTGCTCTAGTGAGTGGGGACACTGTCGACAGCAGTTACTGAATGACTATAGATGCCTGGAAAGCCAGGTCCTCTGAGGGGTTAATCCCCAGAGGATGCCTTTAAAAATTCCTGTCACTTACTGAAGGCAGAATGGAGCCAATGACACTTCACTGTCACAGCTTCTACAATCACAGCTCTGTAATTGCATTTTCAATAGAAAAAGAAAATAAATGAGAAAACCTAGTGGAGTTTCATCACCAGGAATGCTCTTTTATCCTTGGGCACCGTTAATATAAAAATATAAGGAAGATAATGTAGTGATTGATGATTTCACTAAATGCGTTTCCCTGCAAAGACTTGTCTGTGTATATGGCTTGAGTAAACATTTAGTTTTTGAGAGGCCTTTGCATTGACTGGTATATAGCTTTGTTGAAGCCACATATAAACTTAAGAATATGAATTTGAAGTTCTCCCAGGTAAATCCTAAAATGCTGATAGTTTTATTTTATTAAGGTTATCAAAGTTATCAATTGTTTAGAAACCATAAAGTAGAAAAACTATTGAATGTAGTTTACCAAGTGTTGCACATTACAAGCTTTATACCACCTTTAAAACTAAATAAAAATACATCTGCCAATTGTGCAAAGTTTAGTGAATCACTTCAAAGACAGTTGTTTTCATATATATTTAAGTTTTTCAATATTGATTCAGCATGAAATTCATGTGTATAGTGTTTTGTGTTGTTTCATATAGTGAAAACAGGGATATCTTGCATAACTGCCATTCTGTTTTCCAGGTTAATCAGACTTACTAAATTATATATGTTTAGTTCTTCCAATTGAACTGTTCCTTGTTTTTCCCTGTCAATTGGGGAAGCCTATAGAAATCCCTCCTTACCATTTTGGATGCTATACATGAACAGGGAGGTGAGAAGATGGCAGAGCAGCTTTTGATTCAGTCTTGTAGAAGAAGTCCTCGTGTAACTGGGTGAATCTAATCGGCATATACTGCAAAATTAATGGTCCACAGGCAACAGAGCTCAGCCCAGCAGGCGTCTCTCCTTGCTTGTTGGATCCAAGATAAGTGTCCAGATTATCAGACAGACCTACTGCTGGCTTAGTGGAAGCGATTTCATTCTTTACTAAAGTCTTAACAGGTGTAACACAGTAGGGGGGTGTAGGAAGTGAAGGGTGGTACATATGGAATGAACACATCCCGCTATTTGTGTGGCCGTTGTAGCAGGTTGGGGGGCCTGTCACAAAAAGGGCTTGTTTGTAGGTGGGGTCTGGTCTTGAAACACACAGTAGGGAGGCAGACAGAGGGTACAAAACAGGCTTGGTGTGGTTTTATTGCTTCCCTCAATGGCAGGCACAGTGTCAAAACAAACAAAACACTAATAATAATGATATCTGTAAATGCCCAGGTCGGCAGAGCCGAACACCGGGCACACAGAAGTATAAAAGGAGTAAGGCAGGTTCGTAATTCAATTTCGTAATCAAATTTCATTACTGGCGGGAGGTTGTCAGACAGTCCGGGGTTCAAGAGGGAGAATGGTCCAGGTCCAGAAAAAGGGTCTCAAACCAGTGAATCAGTCAACTGTCAACTGTCAACTTTCAACTTTGCACTTCTTTCTCCTGCTCTCTGCTCTCTGCTCTCTGCTCTCTGCTCTCTGCTCTCTGCTCTCTGCTCTCTGCTCTCTGCTCTCTGCTCTCTGCTCTCTGCTCTCTGCTCTCTGCTCTCTGCTCTCTGCTCTCTTGTGCACCTAGCTACCCCAGCCAAGAATGCACACACTGGTTGGTTTCCTGGTTCCTTTTATAGAGGAAGTGGTGGGCGGGGCTATGGCCATCAGGAGCCCTGCTTGCTTCTGGGGTTTGGAGTCTTGAAGGAGAGGTTTTGTAGTCTCCTCCACTGAAAGACCGCCCTGACCCTGGCCTTGCCTCTCACACTGCCACACCGTGCTTGTTCTCCCTTTTGGCTGGGAAACCATTTACTGGCCCAGAGGACAGAGGGAATCTATTCTCCCCAGTATTAGTCAGCACCCTACACCAGGGCGAGGTTTTCCTTCTGGAGCTTGAACTGAGACAGCTGGAAGCTTGTGTGATGTCTTTTTGAGTCGGTATAACAGTGCACATCTCTAGTGATGAACCAATCTTACTTGCCGTTCTTTTTGGAGAAACTTTATACAATTGCAATGTCAGCAGTAGGGCTTTGAATGAACCTTGTAATAACAATCCTTTAACGGCCACACAAATACTAGTAAGAAGAGATATTGCTGGCCTGGAAACAGTTCAAAGATCAATAATCCCTGGCCTCAAAGGAATGTTCTACACAGACAGGTTAAAAGAACTGGATTGTTTTATTCTTCAACAGAGAAGGTCGGTATTATTATGAATCCTCAAAGGATGACGACAAAGTCAATACACAGGAATACATCAGACGGGTATTTTTAACAAACTACCGAGCCGTGGAGTCGATGCTCACTTTCTGGGATCCTTGGGCGGGATGATTTTCTGGGATCAGCTTGTAACTGTCAGCCAACCAACTAACATGCAGGAAACATGGGATTTTTTTTTTTTAAACTAATACAACACTATTGTCAAAATAATCATAAAACCATCAACACCTGGGCCTGAAACCCCAGAATTCAACAACATTATAAATCATGTACAGCCTCCTCTCTGACTGTCTCTCTGTTTTGGCTCTAGAGTCTCTCTTCAACTCTCTTCGTTCATTGCAGCAGTCACTCTTTTAAAAGGGTGTGGTGTCTGTCCAAGGGGGATAATTGGCTGATTGGCCAACTATACAGTGTGAAGGAATTTGCTACGTTCTTATCCTGGTCATTTGATCAAGCCACCATAGATCAGCACATTTGAATGTCTTAAAAGTCTTTTCGTAGCAGTGGAAATCTCACCCTACCACAACGTGAATATGTACATTGGGGGGATGTTTGGGGTCTGGATATGCATGGTGCATTAAAGTAAATTTGATTTGATTGTGTGCCAACAGCCAATCAGCTTCCAGATCTAGCTTGAACGGTGAAATGTACAACTGTAAATTCAATAGAATGAAACGTATCAATCAATCTGCGGATATTCCGGCTTTACAAAAGATTCACCAACCACTGTATAAGAGCAACAGCCATTTAGCTACTTTCTGACGCGGATCTGGAGACAAGAGAAATCATGGCAGTGACAGGACACTGCAATGAAAGCTCACTTCGCAGCTACTGGACAGCAAATCCACAGGAAAGACGCAATTGATCCACAGTTTTAACTTCAGCAGCATCCAAAAATCACTCAGACAGTCAAAGTACAGCACTGTTTTAGCTCCAGCCAATCCACTCCCTGCTGGCTTGAATGAAGCCCCGCCTCCAGCAACAAGTTCCGATGGAATACTACAGGGACTGTTCAGTAACTTTAATGTTACTTTCTGTGGCAATGTCCAGATCAACTATAAGAAAGACTAATGACACAATAGTAATTACAATTAATAAGATATATTTTATCCAAATAAAAATAATTGTCTGTATGTGCATGTTCTTTTGTTCTTTCCTTCGGCTAGGGACTCGTAACTCCAGTCGCGGTCATCTATCAAACATTAGAGCCCACATCGATGGGTTCTATTGCTTAATCAGGACAGATACGATGTGAAAGTTCCGTTCTCCTCTGGTGATATGGTACAGCTTTGGGGCTGGAGAGTCATGTAAGGTTACCCTACGTCAACAGGATCTCTATTGCTAAAATCTTGTCACCCAAGTATGATTTCTTCTTCAGTTTACATGGAGTTTTAAAGTGATTTTAAGCATGAGAAATCAATTGAACTTACCTTTAAAGACTCACTGTCTGAAGTATGTGCTTTTGCTGTATCGTGAGGATATGCATGTTCTGTGTCACAGTCATAACTGTGGAGGTGATATTCAACTACATTCAGACCCTGCCGATGTCTAATACACATTTACTTTAATTTGGAACATGCTATGCCCAATAGGAAGCTGCTTATCTCTGAGGATGTACCCTTTTAAGAACCGTCTGATAGCCACTGTGGAGAAAGTAACATATAGTACCCCAAGGATTCTGGTTTTAGTGGCTAGGGAATGACTAATCTCCCATTATTATGAATAAATAATGGAATAAATAAATAAAGTCCTTGCTCTGCAAATATGCATAGATATTAATCCCTTGTTCTGATATGGAGCTTTAAAGCGATTGAGTTGGTTTCCATGGAAACGGCTGGAGGAATCGCAAGAATCTCTGCCAGGCGAAGTCAGCTCTGGGAAATGAGTCCTCAGCTTCATTGTGTATAAAGAGGGGGAATGGCACCTGACCTACATTACTGCTGCAGAGATGTTGGTGTCTCATTTAGTCGTACAAGACCCGCTTAGGTTACACACTCCTGTTGCCTGCAATAAAATTACCCTACTACAAGCCTCATCCCCGAACACCTTTGCAGTGGATTCTGGGTTATCTTTAGCCAGACTGACATTTAATCAAATAAGATAGAAGCACGGTCACCTGGCAAGTACTTTAAAGGTATAGACATCAGTGCTTCATCATGATACAACTTCATATTTCTAACACAGAATGATCAAGTATCAAAACATACTGGTTTGGAATGTCTATTTAAAGACCTAATGAGTTGGCAGGAATTTATGTAGGTCTGATGAATTAACCTCTTATTCGTCAGGGAGAGAGTTTCCGGGAGATTAGAGGTTTTATCCGGGAAACCGAGAATGGAGAATATGAGGGATGCACAGAATAAGTGTGTGATGGCAAATCCCAGGGGATTATGTTTTTTTTTTTTTTTTTCTTGTTACCGTATTATATGTAGATGTGACTTATGTGCTACCCATATAAACCCACACCTGTAATATTGCTTATCAGTAAGACAAAGTGATTCTTCTTGCCTACCTCATATCTTTCTCACCCCTCTTTTAATAATGCTAAATGACTTTGGGATCTCAAGCTATAATAACCATCTAGCCATGTTTAAAACAAGCAGGTGAAAAAGAAAAGGGAACAACACTCTAGTAGTTTATATTTCATACAAGTCATTTTTATTATAGTTATTGTTTAATTATAGTTATTTTTTATTATTAATCGACCACAAAGTCTTCACCAGATAAATGTCCAAAAGCTAATTCCTAGTGCCTTCTAGCAATTACAAATCAGTTACAGATTACCTGAGTGGGCAGTTATCTTATGTTTTTGTATTTCTTTTTTAATTTTGTGAAATGTATGCACTCAGCAAATTGCACCTTTTGTTACTAAATAAAAATGGGCAAACTCATTCATTCACCTGAGGCCCTAGAAGTATGTTCACTCCTACATATGCCTCTCACTTTAGCAGTTTCAAAAGTACATTTCCAGTGGGGCTGCTATGAAGAGAGACCTGTTTGGCTTTCAACCATCACTTCCTGTCTGCCCTAAATTGTCTGCTCTCAGTGCCTGGGCAGGAGTCATGCTTGAGAACCAAAGTGACGTCTCTGCAGTGCACTACTTGAATATAAACAGACTTTATCCGGTTATGGGATAGTTCAGTTACAAGTGGAGCTGCCTGTTTCATACTGTTATAAAGTGTATGACCTTGGAATAGGTCTGAGGAGCACACAGCCTATGATCACCCCTCCAGCAATAAACTGTCTCAAAGATCAATGCCTGAATGTTGGCTGTGCCCAGATTCCAGGGCAGCCTTATAAGATTGGTTAATAGATTTTGAAAGACATCTGCTGATCTCTACACCTCAGGCATGTCTTGCAAACTTCCCTTTCTACTCCGCGTTTCTAACCTTTATGAGATTTGTGCTACAGCCCACCTTATAATTCTGGTGCAGTTTTTCTTTTCTAGTTACCCATATCCTTGGATTGATTGCTCAATCCCATAGCTGTAAAGGCATACAATTATGTATTATTCTTCCTGTCACTGCCTCAGTGTCAGCTTTCTTGTTTGAAAGTGAAAAGTTCTAATGAGATGTTCCCTGTGTGTTATTTTTGTTGCTCCTCACAGCATTGTATTTGGGTTTGGAAAGACCTTTCATTTCAGACATTCGATGATCACATATTTTACAGCAGTACTAAAATGAAAAAGAAAAGAAAGGAAAAAAGTTTAGATCTGAAAACGATCAGAACATCTGAAATCTGATTCCTCAAAGGCTCCCTTTTGAAGTACAGCTTGTATTGTTCGTGGTGAAAAAAGCAAAAGAATATGTCAAACATTGTGACAGCCAGCTCATAGGGAGAACCCTAACCTCCAAAAGAGCACTTAATGTTTGGTCCTGCTTTGGCATCGAATGAATCAGGAAGCAGATCAATGTATTGTGACAGCAGCTGAGCGCTCTTGGCCGAGCACATTGACCCGGGCCTGTGACCTCCGTTCTTGGCTGTAATGTTGATCTTGGCTGTGCTGCAGGTGTACCAGAAGCCATGTCTTAAGTCATTTGTAAGCTTGCTTAAATAGAGAGCCTCTGAGTGGTTGTCATTCATATCCCTTTAATAGAGAAGTGCTTTCAGCGACACCTGTTTTACCCTTCCAGAGTGTTCCAGAGTGTGGAGAAGAATCGGACCCATCTCCAAGCTGTGACGGACCGCATCCACCTCGCCCAGGCACGCATCGACAAAATCAAGGGCAGCAAGAAGGCCACCAAGGTAACGGCGTGACACAAGTTTGCTCCCACACAGACTGCCACCCACCTGCCAGCCTGATGGCAAAACCTGCCGTTTCCAGAATCTCTTAGCAACAGAAGCCCCATGCAGTTAATACAGCCACTGAACTGAAGTTATCACAACAGATCATTAAAGCACCAGATATCTTTTCTTGTTTGTTGTACAGATTGTTCTGTTTATTTTAGTTTTTTTGGCTGTTCATGTCAGCGTCCAGAAGGAATTATAATAAAGCACTGCCCACGAAAACATTTCAGAGACTCATTTTAAATACTTTTTTAGTTTGAAAGACATCTGATTCTCATGGGTTCTGAAATAGTTTTTTAACACAAGAAAACCTGTTTTAATATTTGTCCTGTGGCTTTCCATCCCTTGTTTTCGAATAATCATTTTCTAATGGTTTTGAGTTGTGTATGTGAGATGGCATCTGTAGGCTGATTTGGAACTCTGGTTGACTGGTTTGTTTCTGGACAATCAAAGCTGTGACATGTTTGTCTGTCGGTAGGTGTTTTCCAGTGCCAAGTACCCGGCCCCCGAGAGGCTGCAGGACTACACCTCCATATTCATGGGAGCCACAGACCCCACTGCACAGAAACGGCCTCGCTACAAAGTTCAAGGCAAACACCGGCCTCTAGACGAGAAAGCATTACAGGTAATGTAGTAAAGATATGTCTTTACCACCCTTCCCATTCAGCTGTTTACTGTCGAGTGGTTTCCTGGACACAGCCAATCAGTTCAAGGGCACATTATGACCTAATCAAAGATAATAGATTCAGTTTGCAGTTAACTACATTTTCTGTTCCACTGCTTTTCATTTACTTTTTTTTTTTTTTCTCTCTGAACAACACGTTCCATTCAGTCACGTCTGTTGACAGGTCAAGGAAACCTGTTCTCTTGACAATAATGTCTATTTATTTCTGGAGAGAATAAAGCCACATTTCATCAGTTGAGAACTATAGACAATAGGATTGACTCTCTTTAGCATAAGCAGTGCAAACCAATGAATATGCAGCTTCATATGGGTCAAAATCATAAGTCAAGATTTAGGAAACTAATGTGACATATGTGATATTCATTGGGGGAATTATCAAAGATGCTCTCTATGCTCTGAAGAGATATCCAGAGTCTGCTACCATGCCCTCAGTAAAGCATGCGTGTCATACACAGCCTGTGGGAATATCAATCGATCATTAAATCAGTTTTTATGTGGTACTGCACCCATCACTGAAATGCTGCAGAGCACTGTACACATTATTTAATGCAAGATTCTGATTTTTTTTTTTTTTTACAAAATATAAAAGTAAACCATTAGACACAGAGGAGAGAGAAAATAACTTCTGTAATAATATGGCAGACAGTTATAGGAGAAAATAAATCTCTGGGGGTCCACAGCTTAAGGCCTAGGCCTACTGATTGCCTCCCCTCCAGGCAATGTAACAGAAATAGGCAGCGTGAAGATCAGAGCTTAGTCTTATGTAGCGCTGCTGTCTGTGGTCTTCCCTCTGTCTGCCCCTCGGGGGGGAGGTGCCTCGTCCTTGGCTGGAAGACTAGAAGAGAGATTGTGATCATGTTACCGATGGTGAGATGAAGGAGATACGCGTACAGTGTGCGTGACGTCTTCCTGGAACACCAGCAGCACTACAGGCTAGGAGGACTAGTAGAACAGATTCAAAAAGTGAGCCTTTAGACGTGATTTAAATCTCTTACTTAGGCTGGAAGATCATTCCATGGTTTAGTGGCCCTGCCTGGAGTCTATTCAATAAGAAGATCCTTTTGTGCTTTCAATGCTAATAAGAGGACTTTATCTATCCTGTAGCATACTGGGAGCCAGTGCAGGGACTCTCATACTCCGTTTTCACTGGCTATGTTCAGGTGCCCCTCAGCGTGGCCGTGCTGTACCTGTACACCTACACTGCGCCCAGCAGCGTTTCCACTCTGGGACTTTCCAGACATTCTGGGATTTAGTGTTTTAAACATTAAAGCGCAATAAACTTTGGGCTGAAACATTTTTACGATATCTAACACAGTCTTATAAGTTATACAATAACATTTCATCTAGTTTATTTTGTTTACCAGCGCATTGTAAATAACCATGTTACTACTCCCTGTATCATGATCCGATTAATATTGACAATATTGCTTTATTTAAGTATCCTAGATATTTTCCCTTATTATTTATCTGTGGGAGAATGAATTGCGTTGCATTATTTAATACAGTGTGCTGGGTTTAAATCTGTCCTCTGTAGCCACTACATATCTATATCATGAAATATACAGTATGACATAAATAGTCACAGCCTATATATGTAGTTTCTTAAGCAAAATTAATACATGTATATACATGAGTCACACATCAATAACATCACCTGGCATCGACTTTTATTGTGAATGGTATTCCTTTAAAAATATTTTTGGCACCGTAATTAATGGATGAGATGTATTAATCGCTAAGTTTTGTGAGGTTGTAAGGTTTGTATTTCTGCAGTCGGTAAAGCATCTATAATTGGATTACCATTAACATATAGTTATAGCGATAATGAGGGATTACAAATATAATTAAAATATGCGCTGCTTCATGCGATTGATCACTTAAAAATTATTCTCTGTTTTAAACATTGTAATAGTTTTAAGATTCTGTAAACGGGAAAGTTAAAAACCGTGCCATTTAAATTATTTTAAAAGAATTTACAAGACATCGGGACATTTAATTGTTTGCGTGTATTTATAACAAAAAAAGGAATGGATTTCGTCAGGGCACATTGTATGCAGTCCTTTCTCCAGCAGGAGAAATGTCTTTCTGCTCCAAGCATTTAATCCTGTGTGGCACTTTTCCACCGTACATTAATAACTGCTCCAGATGAATTGTTTTCCCAAGGTAAACACACACATTCCCTCTTTGGAAAAGTTTGTACCGCATCTCTCACATCGAGAGCGGCCACCATTACTGCATTACTGTAGTTTCAATTTCCAAATGCAGTGGCGCTGCGTCAGGGACGTCACAGTATTGACCCGGACCAGTGTGGGACTCAGCCGGTACGATGTGTGAAAGTGTGCTGCCTGAAACTAGTTCGGGCACAGGCGGAGATGCAGCTGAGCCCTAGCATGGCCACGCTGAGGTGCAGATAAACGTGGCTAGTGGAAACAGGGAATTATATCAGAGTGATGTGGTCGCATTTATTGGTTTTGATTAAAATCCTTGCAGCAGAGTTTTGAATAACTGAATTGTAGAAATAATTCTGTTTGTGCTTCCTGGCAGAATGGCATTACAATAATCCAATCTAAACATCACAAATACGTGTATTCATTTCTCCGTGTCGTGCATTTTAGAAATATTGATCTTGAAACATGCTGAATGTGTGACTCATAGGAGAGATCAGATGACATCCAGGTTGTGCACCATCCCCTTCAAGGTGAAGTTGAGATTGTCTATCTTTTATATCAAATCAGTTGAAATATATAATAAAACTATTAGGTTTATTTTTTTAATTTTTAAAGAGAAATCTCACTATCTATCCAGGTAGTGATTTTTTACTTTGTTAGATTTAAATAAAAAATTATCACATTTTATAAATGGAAATCCTAACCGTAAGAGACAATGCATAACATTTGTATAGAGGCCTGGAGATATGTATAGGCTGATGTGTAGGAGTTATTTTACTCATTTTTAACGGCTCTGTTGCATCAAAGACTGACTTTTGTATTATGAATGAATTAGAAATGAACCCTCCCCCAGAAAGTTGTATTATCTGTCAATCATCCAGGACAAAACATTTTAGATAAGTTTATTTTGTGAAAGAGAGTCCTGTCTGTCTGTTGTATACTACAGGTTTTATGTATGAATTAATTAATAGATTAGCAGTAATGGTAGCTATTTACCGCTGTTCTTCTCCCTCCCAAGAGTTAAAAGCCACATTTATGTCTAGTGAGGACAGTTCACCGAACAGTGCACGCTCATTAGACTATAGCTATGTAACTGCAGCCATGGCACAAAGCTGTTGTCCTGCAGCTGGTCCTGTGGTTGTCAGTCTTCCTTATTCAGCCCTCAGGTATTGCCTCTCCACGTCAGCCAGCACAGCTGTTGAGTGCAGGACGAGGATCGAGACACTGCGCTCCATTATAATGCATACCTTACGTAACGTTCATTTTAGTAGACCGATTAGTACAGGGGCCACCTTACAAATAAATGCGTTCAGGCTTCAGGAGTCATCATAGTCAATTCACCCACGATGCCTTTGGCCTGTGCAGCTGTGACCCTGGACAACCTCGTATGCAAGATGGGAAGTGTAGGGAGGATCTCTGTTCTACACCGCCACCTGCTGTTGACTAACAATACTATACTTATTTTTTTGTTTATTTTTTTTTTAAAGCTCAGATTCTCCCAAATTCCCAGCCAAGGTAGTATTTTAAAGGATGAGATTAAATTTTAATGAATTTATTTTACTTTATTACTTGGCTCTTATAAAAGGGGTCATTGCACATTTTAATTGCATTCTAAATTAAATTAAATCAAATCCAGAATCAATGATGGCAACTTATTGGCACGATTCATGCAAGATGATCAATTAGTAATTTAAATGTACAGCAGCGTTTATTGGTGTCAATAATGTGTCGCACCTTTTATCCAAAACTAGAGCTGTACAATTTGTGAGGCTAATTTTTAATCAGAGTTCTCGCCTCGTGTTTTGTTTTTGTTTTTGGAAGAATCCCAATGATTTAACAGTGTCCTCACATGAATCTGATAATTAAGAAAATTAGCTCTAACAGCAGTCGTTTGTTACCTTAGCACAGAGTCAGATTAAGAGCATGTACATTGCACACTGTGAAACTAAGCAAAGTGAACGCCAGAAATCAATATGAACACAACAAAAGACATCAACCACGATGTATAGGTTAAGTAGGGGTATCTGTCATTTTATGTGAATCTCATCATAACAAACTAATATAAATGTGAGACTTAACTCTGAGACTAGGATGAGTGGCACATTTTGCTCTGTGTTGATAGGGAATTCTGCAGCTCAGTAGGACTCTTAACTCGTAGCATAAATAAAGACTGAAGAAACGGATGAGGTGAGCCCATCACTGGGATGTATTTCCTGACTCTGTGACCAGCACTGTGAAAGCATTTTCCTGTACATCTGCGTGTTTATAGATCTGCCATCACTCTTGCTGATGCATGTTGTGTTCCAGTGTGTAGCACAGAGAACAAGAGCTACATTTGAGTCTCCCGGGTTACCAAAATAACTTCATGTGCAAGTGTTGCTTTAACGAGAGTAAGACACTGCGAGTGCAGCTTCAGCAGAACGCCAGTAATATGCTGCCTCAGTTCTTTTTGTCTTTTTTAGCAGTGAGTGAATTATTAATAACCCATATCTTTAATCCCTCAATCAGATGTCCCGAATCATAATAAATGAAGTCATGTGGAAAACGTTTGAGAGATTTGTCTTTTTTTTGTTTTTTGTGTCAATGACAGATGCTGTAACATTTGTTCCCAGACCTCATTTTCTTTAGCATTCAGTTTATAATGAATTAGCAAAATCAACTCAAATGATATTCAATGCTTTCTTTTGAAATGAAGCCATAAGCAGAGTTCCCAGTATGCACTGCAGTTTGACAGGGTTTCGTTAGGCTTGCTAATGTGCCTCCTGAAATGAATGGGATGTGTGATGCCTTGGTACTACAGATTGGGAAGTGCGATAGTGTGTAAAAGATCATATATTTTGTGCTATGGTTTATATAAGCCCTCATTAAATGCTCCTTGAGGGTTTGCTTGACTTCTGAGCTCATGATTCACTCTTCGTTTGTATATTTCTTAGTGTGTCTTCATTGATTGTACTGACTGGTCATTCATGGGCATCACCTTAAACAAATTCTGCCTTCACATCTTTCCTTGCTTTCCCTTGATATTTACAGTCTGTCGTTTAGTTTCAAAATCCAGACCTTTCAGACGAGTGAGACATTGAGTAAGCTAATAAGGGATGTTTTTTTGTTGTTGAGAGCATGAAGTCATTCTTACCTCCTTCCACTGCCTCCTTAGACACCCGTTTAGATTATACCTGTAGTCTTCTATGATCTTATACCTTCATTTGACTGTTTTTATTCTTCATTTTATTTGATTTTCAAACCTGACGTGTCTAACAATATTGTTGAACATCGTATGTCTGTTTTTGTGTGATCATACAAGTAATCTAGGATAAAGGTCTCTGCAAATTGATTTAATAATAATCATCACCATCAGTATTATCGTCAATCAGTTTTTGATTGGTTAACTACAGAGGTTTTCTTTATCTACTTCTAAAAGTTGCATTGGCAGTAAGAGGAATATTTCAATCAATGAAAGAATAGAGTACAGCGGATGTGGATATTGTAGTTTCATTTGATTCCCCTGTTTGTTATGGTTGTGAGGGGATGGAGTCTGGGGCTGCAATGACAGTTTGTGGTTAGTAGTACTATTTGTTTTTGTTTTTAAGGGTATTTGCAAGTGCAGGATTTAATGCCCACTGGGATACTTTCTATTTAGAGGATGCCAGTGTGCAATTTGTGAAGCCTGGGATTACGAAGATAATTACATGTGCCTACTGCTGCTTTAATATTGTCATAGTACTGAATATCAATTTACACTGAAAGTAAGCAGTTTAGAGCAATGCATAAATGTGTTTTCAGCAGTTGACTCATTTCATGTATGCTTTGGCACTTACTATTTTTAAAACAATTATCTAAGCTTTAACTAATTGCAACTGCTGTTCATATTGAATAGTCTTCTTTTTCAAATAATATCACCACTCATAACATTACATAACAGTAATCTTTAAATGCAGATTTAATATACTGTTTGTTTTGTTCTTAATGTTTGCTTAATTATTAAAATAAGGTTACAAACATTAATTTAAAGCCATCCATTCTTGTGAAGACTGTTGGTTGTAATTATAGCAAAGTTCCACCACACATAAATACTAAACCTAATCAGGAGAAATAATAGAAATAGATTGAAACAATGATTATTTGCTCTGTTGTTCAGTTGATAGTTAGCAAGATCTTACAATATTGAATGAACTACCAGCATTTTATGTGTGCTGCAAGCAAAATTGGGAACTTTTAAGGCTGTAACCTTGTTCTGCTTTCATTAATTTGACACAACTTCCGCCTGAATGTTTTTAGGAGTGCTAACTCACTCTTTTTAAGGCAGGATTACATAGAGGTCACACAAGCACACATTCAGTCAAGTCCGTTATTTAATTCCCAGTGATGGATTTAAAAGTTGTCTAAGTGCAAAATGACAATGTATAATGCCTCGATCAATGTACCCATGTGAATCATGCATATTCTGCAGTTTCTTAAGATAATTTTAAATGAGTACTTTCTTTGTTATGCTTGGTTTTTTTTGTGCGGTCTGAATTTTTTCATTTTTTAGGGTGCAGTTCAGCATACTGTGAGGAAGTATTGCTTGTGTCTGTGATTTACACCTAATAAACACAGAATTCAAAAAATGAATTTTAAGGAACTGAGTATAGTTAATGACTTTGCCTGCGATTGTCACTTCTAATCCAGTCAAGCCAAGGAATCTAAACTGCTGTCATGGATTCATCCCTCTGTTTGCTGGCAATGGTTATCAGAGCTGACAGCTCAGTTACATCCTCCATATCATTGCATGTTTATTGTTTATAGTATTTCAGTATTGGTGAAACATTACCAGGGTAAGGATATTTGTTTATACCACATAAATGAATTACATCTCAGAAGAAAGCAAAACATATTTGTCTGCTTACTGTATTTTCTTCTGTGTTAATGGAACACTTGGGTTTCATTTAATTTGGAAAGATTCCTCACATTGTACATTGAATGTCAAGATAATTATTTCTTTTTTCTTGTTTCTTAGAATTTGAATGTCAGATTTCAATCTGATTAAAGTGACTTTTTTCATATGCTATTGCCTGTTGCTAAGCAGCATGTTTGAATTCAAATTTCCTTTTTTTTCTTTCTTTTTTACCTGTAGGTTACTTTCAGAACCTTATGAAAGATTAATTCATAACTTTGATATTATATAATTAACTGGAATTAGAATTTATAGTAAGATGATGATATGCTGTAGTGTATGTATGGAAAAGAGCCTATATAATAAAGTTATACATAGATCTTATAGGTAGAACAAGAAGTGTCTATCGTTGGACACCATATATGACATGCTTCAGCACTGTTAGAAGAGTATAAAAGAATACAGTGAGGGAAAAAAGTATTTGATCCCCTGCTGATTTTGTACGTTTGCCCACTGACAAAGAAATGATCAGTCTATAATTTTAATGGTAGGTGTATTTTAACAGTGAGAGACAGAATAACAGCAAAAAAATCCAGAAAAACGCATTTCAAAAAAGTTATAAATTGATTTGCATGTTAATGAGGGAAATAAGTATTTGATCCCCTATCAATCAGCAAGATTTCTGGCTCCCAGGTGTCTTTTATACAGGTAACGAGCTGAGATTAGGGGCACTCTCTTAAAGGGAGTGCTCCTAATCTCAGCTCGTTACCTGTATAAAAGACACCTGTCCACAGAAGCAATCAATCAATCAGATTCCAAACTCTCCACCATGGCCAAGACCAAAGAGCTGTCCAAGGATGTCAGGGACAAGATTGTAGACCTACACAAGGCTGGAATGGGCTACAAGACCATCGCCAAGCAGCTTGGTGAGAAGGTGACAACAGTTGGTGCGATTATTCGTAAATGGAAGAAACACAAAATAACTGTCAGTCTCCCTCGGTCTGGGGCCCCATGCAAGATCTCACCTCGTGGAGTTTCAATGATCATGAGAACGGTGAGGAATCAACCCAGAACTACACGGGAGGATCTTGTTAATGATCTCAAGGCAGCTGGGACCATAGTCAGCAAGAAAACAATGGTAACACACTACGCCGTGAAGGACTGAAATCCTGCAGCGCCCGCAAGGTCCCCCTGCTCAAGAAAGCACATGTACAGGCCCGTCTGAAGTTTGCCAACATCTGAATGATTCAGAGGAGAACTGGGTGAAAGATGAGACCAAAATCGAGCTCTTTGGCATCAACTCAACTCGCCGTGTTTGGAGGAGGAGGAATGACCCCAAGAACACCATCCCCACCGTCAAACATGGAGGTGGAAACATTATGCTTTGGGGGTGTTTTTCTGCTAAGGGGACAGGACAACTGCACCGCATCAAAGGGACGATGGCCGGGGCCATGTACCGTCAAATCTTGGGTGAGAACCTCCTTCCCTCAGCCAGGGCATTGAAAATGGGTTGTGGATGGGTATTCCAGCATGACAATGACCCAAAACACACAGCCAAGGCAACAAAGGAGTGGCTCAAGAAGAAGCACATTAAGGTCCTGGAGTGGCCTAGCCAGTCTCCAGACCTTAATTCCATAGAAAATCTGTGGAGGGAGCTGAAGGTTCGAGTTGCCAAACATCAGCCTCGAAACCTTAATGACTTGGAGAGGATCTGCAAAGAGGAGTGGGACAAAATCCCTCCTGAGATGTGTGCAAACCTGGTGGCCAACTACAAGAAACGTCTGACCTCTGTGATTGCCAACAAGGGTTTTGCCACCAAGTACTAAGTCGAAGGGGTCAAATACTTATTTCCCTCATTATCATGCAAATCAATTTATAACTTTTTTTGAAATGTGTTTTTCTGGATTTTGTTGTTATTCTATCTCTCACTGTTAAAATACATCTACCATTAAAATTATAGACTGATCATTTCTTTGTCAGTGGGCAAACGTACAAAATAAGCAGGGGATCAAATACTTTTTTCCCCCACTGTATATGTAAAATCGATAGAAGGAATAGGTGTGGTGTAAGAACCTGAGGAATTGTCATTGACCAGAAATGAAGGGGACCTCTTAGCCAATGTCTAAGACTCTGAAACGTCTGTTGTAAATGCCATGTAGAACATATTTTTCTGTCGCTATCTCTGAAGATTTGTCTTTGTTTGCTACTTCCAGTATTAGTGTAAGCTCAAGCTGTGTGAAGATAATACACACTTAATTTCGGTGTAATCCAGGATGGATGCATCTCATTTACGTAGATCTAAGTGTGACGGTTTACACTTCATCTGATTAAATCACTAAACCACACTGAAAGATAAAACTCATTATTGGGGTATTCCAAGATTGCTCTGCTGCTAATTGGCTTACTCTTTTATTACACCATAAAAGAAGGGTTTTGAAATCTTAAAACTACAGATCGGGAGGAGGACAACCCCAATCTCCCTTCACTTTGATCCCAGCACAACCAAAGAGATGCACCCTCATGTTCATACACTATCATACTTTTTATTCCTTGGCTCCATCCACCCTGTGTGCGGTTTTCTGATGGCCTCGTCCTCTTGGCCAGGCTGTCGTTCCCTCAGCCAAGTGGGTTAAAGACAAAATAACTCCATTACTGCAATCTCTACTTATTCTACTTACTTCTATACAGGGTTGTCTGAACAATTTAACACAAATACCCTCGATCACAAAGAGCAAGGTTGAATCTTGGGATATGTTTTTGTTGTTGGTTTTGTTTTTTTCATGGTTTATTTAGAAAGCAACTTTGTGTGCTGTGGCTTTCTGTTCCATTTTATTATGTGTATGTTTCCAGAAAAGTTATGCTGTCAAAAAAATACACATTGTTCTCTAAACTGTATTTATTTATTAATTTTATTTGTTAATGACTGATTCAGCTTAGAGAAATCCGTAAAGGCAACATCAGTGGAGGAGAAGTCACATATGTGCATTATCCTTGTCTTAACTAACTACAATCAAGACCTATTAAATGAATCACTGAACATTGATTTAACTGGGTGTTAATACTTTTAACCAAAACTATACTTTATGTAAGTGTGTGTGTGTCAATTCTAAGATAATCTAAATATTTAGATTCTGCCAGTTACAGCAAAGAAAAACATATATCAGCTTGTTACTGAATCCTTAATTAATTAGATTTTCTTTTTTGGCTGTCCAAACACCAAACTAATCACAGCCAAGATGGATTAAACCTGTCAGTCTCTTGTGGTTCCAGAAGTACTCTGTGTCCTTGTTTGCTATTTAATTCCAAAAAAAAGAAAGAGAAACTCTTTTCAGCTGTAGTAAAACATCATAACGAAGCTGTTATGATAAAAAAGACCCAATGTAATTATGATGTTAACAAAAACATAAGAAAAAAATATGCAGTATAACTTATCCTATAAATAATGCAATTTGTGATTTGTATATCAGTGTATTCAGATCACAGTTAGAAAATGGTTCTTGCTTGCTTGTTAAAATGGGTAGAGTTCAAAGGAGACATCCAATAAATGTTTGTCTCAATGCTTTTATTGAGAGGAAGCCTGTTGAGTGGCTCTAGAGCTTTTATTATATATATATGAGAACCTCCCATTCCCCCTCTTCTGATCAATTTTGCATGAATGGCTAAGGCTGGCAGGACCTGTAAGAGAAAAGGGCACTGATAAAAAATGAATGGAAAACAAAGGCGAAGCTGCTGAGTTTGCAGCCGCTGCCAAAGTGCAGGAAGGTGTTCGGGGCTACTTGACAGTGATCAAACCTGACAGCGCATCTCTCATGCTCTGAAAGGCCACTGCGGTCCATACCGTGCATCTCAAACGGGGCCTAGACATGCTGCTTAGATGTTTTAGCCAGGAGAGAGAGCGACCAAATAAGAACCAAGGCGAATGTCGGTGACAATGTTTTCATTCTACTAACGCGCCTTGTATTCCTGAGGTGTGTTGCTGTTTACCTTGCCAAACGGGAGAGCTGTCCATCCGTGTGTAAGCTATCCTTGTCTCTGGAGCCTAAACCCCTCCCTGACTCTCTCTCGCAGGAGAAGCTGATGTACTTCCCTGTGTGTGTGAACGCCAAGAGACGCTCGGAGGACGAGACGGAGGAGGGACTGGGCAGCCTACCCAGAAACATCAGTTCAGTGAGCTCTCTGCTTCTCTTCAACACCACAGAAAACCTGTAAGCATCTTCATATGCAAAAAGGGCCTTGTGTTACATAAGTGCGTGTCCTGGGAGAATGAGCTCAATGGAAGCGCCTGTTCGATAGTGCTGATTATGGCGGTGTTCTTCTCCCCTGATACTCCACTCTGTGTTCCCCTTTGTTTGTCATCCACATATCTGCTGCATCTAATGTGCTGGTTGCCATGGTGAACAACTTAAGACTGCATCTGTAACATCCTGAGAGGCAAAGTATTCCTGAGCACCGTGTTCTTCATTTTGGAACACGATTTGGTATTTGCACACCCTGATTTAAGCTCAAATAATAGAAATTGTTAGGAGAGAGATCGCACTTCACCAGGCTTGTGCTCCCACAGATCAGTGTTTCCCTTTTCGATATAAACAGCAAATAATGTGGCAGACAGAATCGAGCCATACCAGAATGTGCCCGTGTGATGATATGGAGCTGCTCCAGGCATTCCCATTTGCTTTCCAATGTTTCCAGGACTGGTGTCAGATAAACAGCTGTTAATTACTGATAAATCAGTGTCACGCAATGAATTAGCTCCATCGCAGTGCAATTGGCTCTCTAATTGTGTCACAGCGATGCCAATGGCCTAATTAATATTAATATTCAGTCTACAGGATTTTTGGTCTTCTGCATTTTTTGTTTGTTCATTTTTTCCGCCTCTTATTTGCGTTATTTGAATTGGCAATTGTCATCACGTTTTAACGATTAATGATTCTTGTTTTTTGCTCAGTGCCCTGACTGGCCTGGCTGTGACAGATCACACATAGGCCTCGCTTCTCCTCCGTACACTTCTGTACTTTAAACTCCGAACAACACTTCAGAACAAACAACAGGACTTTAATGCACATCGTGACAGAATACATTCCTGGTGGCATTAACTATCGCTTGCAGATGGTTCATCCGGCTCTGTCACTTTTACTTTTTCTGTTTTATTATTCCTTTATCTACTTTTATTTGTTCCTCACTCTTGTTGTTGTTGAGTAGGTAGGATATCAGCATTTTCCAGGCTTTGCACCAGGTCCCAAAAGTAGTGGGTCCAGACAGTGATTGATTCTATGGCACACGTTTTATGTGTATGACTGTTCTACGCCAACCTAAGATATTCAAAGCAAACCGAATTGAAAATCTATGACGGCTATGAATATTCTTATTTTTTAATTTTTTGTATGCATTTATTTCCCTGGAGTATCACCAACTTAGATAGTTTGGTTGCTACAACATTTTAAAAAAGCACTTGCATTCAGAATCATTCAACCCCTTTTTCTGCCCACTACAATTAATGTCAGAGAGCATCATTACTTTTACTATCTCTTTTTACTTGTCTCTCTCGCACTCCAGATATAAGAAGTATGTCCTCTTGGACCCACTGGCAGGAGCGGTCACAAAGACGCATAACGCTTTGGAGACGGAGAAGGAGGAGAAGCCCTTCGACGCCCCGCTGTCCATGACAACCAGAGAGCAGCTGGAGAGACAGGTATCGCTCGGCACTCACCTCCTGCAGTTCAGCAGCAGGGAGGTGGGGACAGATCGGGGTGCTAGGAGCCGAGAGTCCAGCTGGACGGCAGGGATGCTAGGCCGCGATTTTTCAAATGCTGTTCTCTCGCTCTCTGGCTCTCCTCCCTGCCTGGCGCATCCCGTTTTATCGGGGCCAGTCAGTAGGAGGAACAGCGTGTCTGGTGTTTGGAATCAAATCACCAGGTTTCTGTCTGTGATGGAACCCATAATTCAGGCTGGTTATTGGGATTTTATTTCTCAGCATGGGGCTGCTGGAAATATAGTCGATTACACTCAACTATTATTTAACATCATATAGGTCTCGTATGTACTGAAAATACACCCAGACAACATTACAGTTCACTTTAATAATTCTCCATGCAGCTTGTGGGAATAGCTCATGTGAGCTGAAAACTGAATTAGAGGCTGTGCTACACTCTATACTTAGCACGTTTGGAGTGATGAAACTCCAGAATTAAACTTTAATTCACTGCTTCAGTAAACTCCAGAGAAAATTATTCAAATACTTCATGAGTTAAATAGGACACAGGGCTTAAGACTTTCCATCTCCCTGTCAGAAAATCTGAAATTGTCTGGCAGACACGCTTCAAGTCACGAGCTTAATCTCGTCTCCCACCTGCTGGCCTCACACAGAACTTCAAGACAATGATTTTTGGTCATCTTATTCAGAAGGGGAGTTTATCTTAATGGAGCAGCTATTCTCCCAAGTTCTCATGTTCAGTTTATTCTAAGCTGTCGTCTTTTTGTAGCTACTTTATCAGAGTTTTTCACCAGGTAAAAACAAACAAACAAAAAAAAGTCACCCTTGGATATAAAGTAGATGACTTCTTAATCATCTTCCAGTCAATTCACTCACTTTTGCACTGTTGAATGAGATAGCAGGATTGCAGTGGGGTTTGCAATTACAGGAGTCTCCAGCAGAATAAGAAACCTCTCTAACAAGCTACTCAAGTGCTTCATTGAAATTAACAAAAGTGCCACAATGAGCATTAATGGATCACTTTTATTTTTATTACTGCAATACTAACTTTTAATAGGTTTGTTTTTTGTCCTCTAAAAAAGATAATGATGTAACACATTGCCCTGTGTTTTCCTATTGCACTTTGGAGGTCAAAAATGTAAATTAATGTATTCCCAATTTGATCTGATGAAATCCATTCCATTAAAGCGAAAAAAAAAACTTGTTCGTTATTATTGGTGCTTTACTGTATTTAAAAGCCCGTCTGGCTTGATTTCAGTGTTGATAGAACACATAAACACTGCCTGTGAATTATTCATGTTCAATCAAGCAGTGCTGCTGTACATTATGTAAAAAACTATTGACTGATTAATAATTTATTTAATAGGTTTACCGGATATTAATACCTTTTGTCTGTGTGTTCGTTAATTAATTGGAAATAGCTTAGAACGACATTTTGACAGGCATTTTCTTTGGAATTACTGTAGCAGGAAATTTTCAATGAAGGAGGCTGTTAAGAATGTTAATTTATGTGTGTGATATATATGTGTGTGCGTGTGTGTATATCAGTAGTAGGATTGTGGGTCGTCTCTATTACAGGTGGTCAGATTATTCACTGATCCCCAATAGCACAAACCAATCTTAGATCCCTTAGATTGTGAACATTGTGAAAGATGAAAACACTCACTATCCCATTAAAATTAATCTTCATTTCTGTTTTCTTTAAAAAAACAAAAAAAAAATGTATTAGCTATCATGCCACTCATTTGTTGAGTGACATTCTACTGTATAAGACACTGTCTTCTCTCCATTATTCAGACAGCAGAAAATTATTTCTACGTGCCAGATCTGGGCCAGGTGCCGGAGATTGATGTGCCCTCCTATCTCCCCGACCTCCCCGGCATTGCGGACGACTTGACTTACAGTGCTGACCTCGGTCCTGGTATTGCCCCCTCTGGGCCAGCCAGTGCCATCCCAGAACTGCCCACGTTTGGTACAGAGCCCGGAGAACTCAACGGGTCAGGTGAGCAACTCCAATTGGAGAGTTCTGGCAGAGTTCAAACCCGTTCCAGAATGCCCGAGAACACAAACTGCTCCAGGGGTCGAGGCGGCCTGCATCACTGAGAACAGGCCTGGCTGAATATCCACAGTCGTGAGAAAGGAAAGAGAACGATCTTCATCAGTAACTACAGCAGGACTTGAGGTTGCAGGTGGCAAGAACGTCTGAGACTGAATGTCAGTTGGGCCGCTTAGCAATGGGGTTGAATGGGGGAACTTTACCCACTGAGACATAACATGACACACAGTCTTATAAAGAAACGATCAAAGGATCATCCCATAACCACAAAAAAAAAACAGACAAACCCCCCAAGCAATATTTTTGCTAATATGTTTTTTTGTTTATTTTCCAGACTTCCAGTTCCGGGGTGAAGTACCTCCACCACCGCCTCCACCTCCTCCACCACCACCCCCTCCTGAAGCCCCCATGCTGAGCACAGGAACCCCCACTGGTGTCCCGCCAGCACCTCCCCCACCCCCACCGCCGCCCCCGACTCTGGCCATCCCTGGCAGCGGAGGCACGGGTGGCCAGCCCTCATCCACAGGTGCGTCCACCTGTCCTTCTGTATGGCACAACCAACCGTGTGCGTTGTTGACACAGTAAAAGCTGGCAGTGTAACCTAGTGTAAGGGGCTGGTGTTCTGGAACTGTTGTCACACAGCATTCCATTCCCAGCATGCTCTCTTCTTGTGGTGCTTATGCCCCGTTTGTTGGATTTCCGTTAATTTTAACCCAAGATTAGAAGTGTGGGCGTCGGTTGTGCGCTGTGTTCGATAGCAATGGCTACATTCATCCCTGCAGCCCTAAACACACATTAACCTTTAACGTTGACATGATCAATGCTATTCGTCCAGTTCATGCATCCCTGTATTGCCAGAAAAGCTTTTAAAAATCTTTTGTCATTACAGGAATTCTTATTCGCATATAAGTGTGTTTACAAGAGTCTGTTTCTCTACTGGATTGAAAGGAGCCATTAGTCTAGAGCTGTGGGCTTAAGAACAAGGTGCTCTGTTCAATCAGTGGAGCAGAATCAAATCTTATGGCGAAGGTCAGCAATCGCATTGTACCGAAGCTTGGGGGAATCACAACGCCATCTGGCTGGTGTTTGGTGTGGGAAATGGTTTAGTTTTTTTTAGTGCTGATTGCGGTTTCCTCAGTTAATCTTTTTATTTAATTATTATTTCAGTTGATGAAGTAGGAGGGATTTCTTTAGCATAACATGGATTTGCCTGGTTGAATTCCTGTCCGCCTCGTGTCCATTTCTGCGTGAGAGGACCAGACATTGTGTGTTTTTAGTGGATGATGGAGTATATTCAAATTATACAGACATGCATTTTATTATTCCTATGCAAGTATAGTTTTTATGTATACAAAAAGTACACAATCCATTCCATACAATAAGCTAGAATGATAGCCATGCGAAACATGCATGTTTCAGTCCAGTCCTCAAATTAAATGCGTCTACCTGCAGCTAGGTCTACATATTTTGCTTTGTCCTCCCCACAGCCATGCTGAAATGCCCAACTTTGATGGTATTAAAGTATGTAGTCCATAAATCTTACCCTTGAAAGTCAACAGCAGGACAGTGAAGCTTCCACTTCTTTCAAGCATATCAATTTTTCCCCTGCCGAGGAAAGCGGAGGATTACTGATGTGATTTATGGGGTTTAGCCCGGTGTGATGTCCTCTGAGGGCTAAAACTGAATCCCAGCCTCATTTCAGGCATGACTTCGGCTTGGTGCAAACGTGTATCACCAGGCTAGAGCAGCCTGTGCATTTGATCCCTCCTGAACTGGGCTTCTGGGCTGGGTTTGACGTCTCTCTCCTGGTTGTTTGCCACTCAGGCCCATTGAAGGGGGCGCCCTCTGAAGTGGTGAAGCCCTCCGACGGCAGGGCCAGCCTCCTGGAGTCCATCCGCAACGCTGGCGGCATCGGCAAGGCCAAACTGCGCAACGTGAAGGAACGCAAGATGGAGAAGAAGAAGCAGAAGGAGCAAGAGCAAGGCAGGTTTACTTAAACGGGTTCGAATCCTCCTTAAGTGTAGCTATATCTGTCCTATGTGTAAATAAACCTGTTTTGAGGCCACCAAACATAGCACTGATATAACGAATGCTATATTTTCTGCTCTGACTATAGTGCTTAGAACTATAAAAGTTGTATATTGTATTTTTTTGCTTGCTTGTACCGTTTCTTACAGTGTTTGTATTGTGTGACATGTATACATGGTCCTGGGTAAGGTCATGTGCTGTTAAATAAATACTAGATCTCCCCCAATTCCAGCCTCCCAGACAGGGAGTGTTTTGTATCGCTCAGAAACTTAACGTCTACCTCATTAAAGCAAGCTATTTAATTCTAGTTGAAACGGATTTGCAAATGCCAAGTGCTGACATCTCCATTTTAATTGGATAGAAAATGTAGTACCGTTCTTGAATTCTCAATTCAGTTCTGACCATTAGCCTGGTGCATCAGTTGTTTACAGGCTTGGCCTCCCCCCATGAGACCCAATGTGAGCGAGACACAATCCTACACTCTATTCCTCTCTGTAGTGAATAGACTGTTTTCTGCCACGGGCACTTTCTGTTTACTCCACCGGTGAGCGTAGAGAAGTGGGATCTCGGGGCCACATCTTATCTCCATCTCCGTTCTCTGCAGCATGTTGTGGCTGAAGGAGGTCCCTAGATCCTCCATCTCACACAGCAGAGTTTTCCATAAGTGGGGCAAGAGCTCTTGACTTCCGCCTAATGCACACGATCCCCACGAGCGAGATGCAGAGGAGACTCTATGGCACATTAAAGGGGAGATGACCGATTGTGAGAACCTTTTCGAACACGCTGAACTCTGTCAAGTTGAATTAGTCCAAGAAGCTCAATGTCTTTGACTGGGAGTGTCAAACCCTACCCGCATGTCTGATTGTCCTTCTGTATCCTTTCAGGGAGCGCATTCACCCTGTTTAAACGGGCTGAGGCCAGTACATGTCTGACCATTATGGTATCGATTTGTTTTCAGGATGCTTGGGGGTGGAATGTATAGAGGAAAGATAAATGAAGGAGCGGGACACAGTTTAAAGAGATCTACACATAGTGGCATCTCTGCTCTGAGTAAAGCCTCCCTGTTTATTCCCTTTTCTTCCAGTGGGAGCTGCAGTGAGCGGAGGGGACTTCATGTCTGACCTCTTCAATAAACTGGCCATGCGGAGGAAAGGTAACCCATTCCCACCCAACTGGGCCTGACACGTCTGTCTTCACAGCTCGATCACTGAGCGATTGAAACTTAGAAAATTGTGCTTAATTTGTGTTTCACTCAAAATATTGAATGCTATGCCTGAGCAACCCATTACAGCTTTCCTGCTCCCCCAGGTATCTCCGGAAAGGGCCCCGTCGGTGGAGAAGGAGGAGCCGAGGCCCCGGCCAGCTCCGGCGGCGCCTTCGCCCGGATGTCCGATGCGATCCCGCCCCTCCCAGCCCTCCATCAGCCCCCCGCAGAGGAGGATGAGGAGGACTGGGAGGCGTAGCCATAGAGACCTCCCTGCCCATCGGGGGAGCGTCTCAGAGGGAGAGGGAGTCCGGGGCCGAGACTGGGCAGATGCCAGCCAGGAGGAAGGCAAGCCAGGCTGTATCCTGACTGACAGGAAAACAAACACCACAGACCCTGCGAACAAAACGAACACAGCCTCCTCATAGCTTTTTCTTCTGAGAAACAAAAGGCTTTGGAACGCTAAAATAAACCTTGCGTGCCACCGAACATTCATCCTTTCTTGTGGTGAAGAACGTACTACAGGTTTTAAACGTACTATCTTTAGTACTTTGCTTAGTTTTAGCTTCCACACATTTTCTTGGAACATGTGTGAAGTTTTGTGTTTGACAAAAAGTGAATCTCTGCCTCTGATCTCTGCACTCTCATAGGACTCTACAGTACTAACCACTATTTTCATTTCTCTTACTTCATGCTCTGCCTATAAAACCTCCTCCTGTGTCACTGCACATTGAAGTATATCCTACCATGTGATCATTGGAGTGATGTCATTACTGTTTTTCTTTAAAAAAAAAAAAAAAAAACTAAAACTAAAACTAAAAAACTACATTTAAAGTTTCATGATCTCTAGCGTGTCATCCGCTTCCAAAGCACAGCTAATGGTGCCCTGGGTCATGAGGAATTTAAAAGGAGAAGAAAAAATGGCAAGGAACACCAACAGATGGCAGTGTAGGGATGACGTAGATAGCAGGGAATGATTACTTAATAATGGCCCTCTTGATAGATTCATTCTTTCCTTCTAGACCATTTATAATTAATACTTGACCGATTGTCCAGGGACTGTGGATTTATGCAGCCTCTTACATCTGCAGGTAATAAGGGACTGAAATCCCTTTAACATCTGCTTCGAAGAACGATTTCCTTGTTTACCTAAAAACAAAGTCAAACTGGACTGCAACTCTATTAGATGGCTTTAAAAACATGTGTACGTAATGAATGGATAGGGACCAGTATGAATCTGTCCCCGTCAGTGTACTGGGCTGCTGTATTTTAATCAACAAACGAGAAAGAAGAATCCTTGAAACCTGGCCTCTAATGCACTGGGATAATAATGGTGAGATTATAATGAAGTGTAAAACCTAGGAGATCCGGCCACAATGAACTGGAATTCATTTCACTTTTCAACTCTTGTGTAGCACTCTGTGTGAAGTCAAACGTTGAAAAATAAATTGATAAAATGTAGAAATTTGGCCTTACAGGTTTTGTTGTTGTTTTACAGCTGTAGTGGAAAGTAATTACTCAAGTGAAACTAACAACATTGTCATCCTTACTGACAGACCATAGACAGTGTGCTCAGATACTGAACATCATGCAAGAATGAGGAGGTCTTTGAGTTCATGAAGTTCAATATAAAATGTATTATAAACAAAAACATTTTACAAAGGCAAACATATAAAAAAAATCAGAAAAGAACAAGTTCCTTAGATTTGTTTGCACCTATAATGAAAGCACTGAACACACAAGCTTATAGATATAATATAACATTAATAACGAAGCCATCAATTCAGGGTCTTCTCTACTAAAGATCAAACCTCAAGATGAGGGGCTGCTGTAGCTGTAGTCAAGAGGCTGCCAGCGGAAACATGGATTCATGAACTTTCTACAATATCAGAATGGTAACACTTCAAAGGAGGGGTTTCTATATTGAGAACAGAAGCGTTACCATTATGAAAAATTAATCTGTTTCTCCCCTTGGGCAATCCGGGTCATAGTCACTCCAATTAGTGATGAAGCCTCTAAAATGTATTTTTGTATATGGTTATTTATTTGCAAAAGCTTCAGTCTTAATTTGGCACATTTTCTCTCCCAGTTGGCTCCTTAAAGGCTCGTATTGCTAATCTTCTGAATTTTAATATTTGAAATAAGATTTTAAACACATTAGTGTTTTCAAGACTACTTTAACACGCTCAAATACAAGATAGACAGTTACTGATTATGCTGCCAGCACATGGACCTTCCACAAATATCTATCATAACGCGGTCTCTGACAGCCCCTGAGTGTGTACATTAATAAAGAACAGCACTCTAAAGGGACAAACCCAAACCAGCGATGGTTCCTTTAAGCTGAGTCTCTCTCAATGATCCTCGTCACACAACAGACCTACTGGAAGACAACGAGGAATCCTTCTGAACTGTGGGGTGAACAATGATTAGGACTGCTTTAATGAAACGACACGTCCCCTGGCCAGATCAGAGTCCACTGCACTGAATTGTTTAACCTCTACTTTTGTCACCTGGGTAGGCTGGTGCCTGTGGCCGTTCGTTTCTGGCTTTCTGAGGGCTGTTACTCTCCATTCTTCCGCTTCTTCTCCATGAAGAACTGTAGGTCAATAAAGACGCCATTAGGATTTTGCAGACATGGCCAAGTGCTGCAGAACAAAATCAGCATGGCCGTCTGGAGGAAGGACAGGAGCCAACATGCCGAGATCCAACTGCTTTCAGGTACGTTTAGCACCTAATTGGCCCCTGTTGCTGGGAGCTGTACCTTTACAGCTAACACTTAATAAAATGGCACTGAATTGTAGAGCTTGTCCTTCCGAAACAAGCTATGGCAACTATGCCAGTGGATTGGAATCTGTGAATTCAATTGAAAACAGTCAGACACTTAAATTTAAAACTGGTGTTTGAACGTCAGCAGCTGTCAGTCTCTACTAAATATTGCTCACAGATTGTGCTTAATTAAATAAAGACTGTGGTAGTCATTTCCCATTTCCTCTACCTTTTTTGCGTTCTCAACCTCGGCCCCAACCTCACCTTCCGTATGCTGGCGAAAGCTGGTCCAAAGCTGGCCTGCACCTGGGCGCTGGTCTTGATCCAGTCGGGCAGCTTGGCCAGGGTGGCAGGGCGGGCGTAGCGGCAGTCCAGGAGAATGATACAGGCGTAGTCGCCGCGGTGACGGATAGCCCTTCCTGAGAGAGAGAAGGAGAGGAGAGAAGGAGAGTTGGGGCAGCTGAGCTTACCTAGGCCTCAGGATCTATCCAAGTTTGTTGGTTTTGTTTTTTCCTCTGAACTTGTGTATTTGCTTTCCCTCACTTCCCTCACAGTCAGAAAGCACACAGCAGCCGGGCTAATTCACACCCCTCTCTGAGGACAATGAACCTGGAAAGCACCCACAGTCTGGCGAAGCTCACGCTCTCTTCTGCAGCTGAAAACGGCAGCGATGAATAAAAATGCCGTCTCATCTCCTTCAAGGCGGATAACAATCTGCGAGACGCTCTTTCTTCCGCACCTTTCAAAAGCGTCTCAGTCTTGTTCGAGGCTGACGAGGAAGACTCATTCTTAGACATGCCGACAGGCACCGGTTGCTCTTACCGATCGACTGGTTCACAGCCTTCATGCAGAGGTTCTCAATCAGGGCCTTCCCGGGACTGCGGCCTCCCACCTGAGGCTGCGGGGAAATTCACGGCAGAATGTCAGGACGGTAACGCTGTGTGTGTGTATAAAAACACTGTTCCATTTCCTTTCTTTAAGTAGAATTTTCGAATGATTTTACGGCATTAAAAAAACCTTTCGTTTATCAAAAGGTGAGAACACGGTGTTAAATGGTTAAAATAAGAGACTACTTGCACAACAGAGAAGAAAAACAGCATCACGCAATCCACACGCCCTGATGAAGCCCAGACTACTTCAGCTGCCATAACCAAATTTCACAAGACAATGTATTGGCCACGCTGCACACTGGCAAACATCAGGGCAAAGGTAAGGACGGCAAACAGATAAAAGCTAAACGACGGGAGGGCGGGTCCATGTAACAGAGGGAGTAATGCTCTTATTTAAACGAGTCGGGTCTGTCCCGAGCCCACACTGCATGGCAACATGGCAGCTGCTCCGTGTGGCAGACCTCCATGCATCAATAATTCACCGTTGCTCAAACTTTTACAATGCAGAGAAGTTTTAAGTTTATAAACATTTATATATACGTCTTTGTGTGTTACAAAGGCAATGAACATGAACAAAAGCATGTGGAAATTCAGTTTAAGGCCTGTCAAAATAATTTCCTGGATTTCACACAATATAGGCCATTGTGCATGGTTTTCACTTGGGGATCTTGGTCTTCATTTTGATGTTTAAGTAACAATGCAGAGCCACTGATCTCAAATTATCAACACAATTTGATTTTGACAATCCATTTGTGAGGAGCATTAAAAGGTTTTATTTTGGCAGTATCGTACCACTCTCCCCTGGCAGAAACCACGTGTGTCAGCACAGAATATATATATATTTCCTAAAAGCAACACAGATTAGTTTCCATAGGTGTATGAGGGCTAATATTTGTAATTTCAGATTAGTTTGAAGGAGATCATGTTCTTAACCACATCTGTGAAAATAAACATTTTGAAGAAAATTAGGTCGATGCCTAAATCACATCTATTTGGATTGGATTTACAACATCTAGGAGAAGTCAAAATAAAAGTTACCGATATCTTTTCAGGTGATTTCTGTCAAGACAAGGAATTCAGGAGGGGTTTGTTCAGATTGCTGCTCACCATGTTTTTGTCCAAATAGGCCACCTTCTCTTGGAGCTCCGGAGACTTGATATTGGGATACGGCATCCCCACCATGACCACACACCTGCTCACAGAGGGGAGACGTCACGGGTTAGGGTTCAACACAGGCGACCTAAAGCTGGTGAGCGATGAGGTCATAACCAATGTGATACAAATGTACATAAATCAACAGGCCTGTTTAAAAGTTTTTCAATCCTGCCAGCAAGTAAGAGAAATACCATTCCTATTCTTGAAAACATGCAATGGAGACTATTTTCTACAGCCATACATAGCAGAAGTGTGGCGTAGAGGATTGTGGGTTCAATCAAAGGTGGGGGGCACTGCTGTTGCACCCTTGAGCAAGGTACTTTACCTAGATTGCTGCAGTAAATGCCCAGCTCTATAAATGGGTACAAATGTAAAAATAATGTGATATGTTGTAACAATTGTAAGTCACCCTGGATAAGGGTGTCTGCTAAGAAATCAGCTAATAATAAAGTTATTAAAAACTCGCATATGAAGATAAGAGCGTAACTGACACGACGGTGACTCCAGAGTGACTCCTGCTGCATTAATGTGTGGGGCGCGTGCGGTAAGCACTGACTTCACTGCTAATTCAGCGGAACGCTTAGTCTGTTGATCTGGAAAATTGTCTTTCACTGTGTAAACACTGACTGTGCAGAATTTCTGATCTCCTAATCCAGGTGGAGCAATTTCAAAGCGCTTCTTTAGCAATTCAGCCAGTCTGCTACTTTCGTAACCAGACGAGTCTTTTCTGAATCTACCCAGCTTTAAGCACTCCTCAAGAGAGAGAGAGAGGGGAAGTAACAGTCCTTTTCTCCCCTCAGCAAACACCAGAGATTCAGCCAGTGCTTCTTAGAAATACTTTAAAGATAAATCTCACTCCTTGAAGAAGAACTGTACTGTGAAAATGAGGAGTCATTTTTCTTGAGATAAAAGTAAACAGATTGGGTTCAAGTCATGTCACACAAGTTCAGCCTCAGTAATTTTCTTGTTAAAATTGCCTAGTGAAGCAATCAAAAAGATTTCAAATCAAAGTTATTAAGCATTAAATAATAGAATGTATAAATGTTTATAAGCCACTTGCACTTACAGTTCTGTTTGCCCAGTCAGAAAATGACATTTGTTATCCATTTTAACAGTCCCTGTTCATCCAGACATATTGGCCTATAGTGGTTATAGGACTGTATCTGGACAGTCAATGTGTATTATATTTGTAGCAAAACTCAAGCTCTTTACAGGTTTAATAATACAGACAGTAAATCTGATTAAAGCAGCCTTATAAATTGTGCCACATCAGTCAAATAGAACACCGTATTACTTTCATATAAAGTTAACAAATAAAAAGTAACGCTGAGACCGACCTGCCGAGATCATCAGAAAAATTGATCCCCTCGCTCATTTTACCACCAACCACAGAGAACAGGAGCGCGCCGGACAAGGGGCCCCCAGATTGTTTGCAGTTCTAGGGGTCAAAGCAAAGGTTAAAGGTCAAAGTGCAGTGATCCCTCTGCCACACACTTGTGCTCATACTGCGGATGAATAAAGCCCACCTGGATGCACCGGGAGTAGTCACTGAGCACTTGCTCTACCTGGCTGGCTTTCTTCGGTTCCTGGAAAATCTGACGCAGAAAAGGAAGAAAACATGCATCTGAAAACATCCGAATCATCTCATCTGGCAGCATTTGTTTAAATCAGCTGCTCAAGCCAACAATGCGAGAAAGTGATTCAGGCAAATGGAGAGGAAAACAAAACAGATTTTTGTTGGACATTAACAAACATGGAACGACCCTTCTACTGAATTACAAGCAATGTGAGCCAAGAGAAAACGAAAATGGCCACCCAGGGGCCGCGGGGTGCGGTACCTTCTTCTTGGCGGAGAGGCGCTGAAGCAGGCCACTGCTCTCCCAGTGCGTGTACACCCTGCGCTCGTACTCGTAGGAGGGGAAGAAGCACACCACCCCGCCTGGGACCACATTGCACAGGTTGGACAGGATCCGTCCCGTCTCATCCATCTGGGGCAGAAACACCAATTCAAGATTTGAACTTGATAGAGAAGTAGTTATTGAATCGGCCTTCCCAATGACCCCACATTGAACTCCACGGAAACTGTGTGGGATTATATGGAAGCAGAAGTTAGACGTTGAACGGCTTCTTCAGGAAGCTTTATCTTGCTAGGAGGTAGAACTTTTCATTCCTATTTGTTTGGAATATTGTCAAGTGCTCCGAGGTTTGTGTTGTAATGAACGGAAGACACTGAAACACGTGGCTCAGGCGTGTACAACTGCACACTTAAAACACACTCTTCCAAAGCCTTGAGGCCGGAGTACAGTGGCGAGACGCTCACCATTTGTGGCGTTTCTCGGTTCTGGAACGTGAACTCCAGTGCCTGCCCTGAAGGACCACTGCAGAAGATCAGGGGTAAGATGTTTTCAGGAGGAATCACATGACCTACAGTTTGGAGAGCATGAGAGCAAACAGTGAGTCGGCAGCAGTGAAGAGATGCGTGGTTTTGCACAATAAAGCTCAGTGCGTTTAGTACAGAGCCCTTCAGAACGCAGTAATACGACTTTAACTGTGAGGAACAGCACAGAGTTTCCCAGTTATCAGCTGCTTTTGTGCTCATTATGAAATCCCCCTCTACAGCATCTGAAACTCACGGAGCACAAACAGCGGAGATCGTGCCGTCTCTGATTGCTGCACTAATGTCATTATGGGGGCGGTTTATTTTTGCAGCCAGGGTTATACTGTATTGATGATTAAAGTGTAATTAAAATATGCAGAGAGAGAGAGAGAGAGAGGGAGAAAATGTGAGCAAACCCTACAAGAGCCACACTTCAGATTAAGCCTCTAATTCGGGACTCACCACAGCTGAACTCTGCAATGCGGTTCTGGCTCAACCCAGCAGACAGCAATAACTGGTCTTTAAAGTCGGCCACCTACAAAAAGAGACAATGGGATTCATTATCCTAGGCCTACATGTGTCAGTTAACATCATTCTCTATGGAAAATCAGAAGCCTGAGACCTAGATCAAATGCAAACTTTGACCTTCCCACAAGGAGCAGGTTTTGGTTTTTGGAGGAAAATAAAAAGGGTTCATGCTTTACCGAGCATAGGTTAAAAAAATCTGATTGTTCCTTAAAGAGGGGAGCAGGGTCTGTGAGAGCAGGACTCAATGATGTACTGCAAACAGGAAGTAAGATTACTTGAGGACCACAGATCAGAGGAAAGCTTTTCTTTATTCCATCTCTTATAAGAGCACAGCTTAGCTCAGCTTAGCTCAGAGAGGAGTGGGATAGAAATCTGAGGCGCTGAGAGACGAGGTGAAGGAAGGAGAGAGTGGAGGGATCAGGCCGAGTTCATTGGGAGATTCAGTCAGCTGATTGGTTGGACAGATCACTCCAGCGTTCTGTAAATACAAGCCCCGCTGCGAGACGGGAGTGAACGAGATGCTCACAGGTTGCATGGTGCCTCCCGCGATGATTACAGCCCTGCAGTCTCTCAGGACCTCAGCAAAATGGACAGCGGGGTTCAGCAAGAGGAACTTCACACTGCTGTGGGCCAGCACACCTGCACACAAACAGCACCCCTCCATTTAATGGACACACAGACCACACAAGTCATTTACAGAGGTTCCACAGCTTAGAAAATTTGCCAGTTTCCCTTACAGTTTCCACAAACAGAAGGAGCAGCTTTTTGGGATTTCATTTAAGAGTTAGACCAATTAGTAATTAGGATAAATGTCATGCAGACACACCTTGTTTTTGGATGACAACTCTCCCGTCTTTGTTGGCGTTGGTAAGCGCAAAGAGGAAACCTTCCACTTGCATCATGGGAGACGCCATCCTGGGCTGCCCGTCCTCTGGCGCCTGATTAGGGTCCAGACTGGGTTCTGCGACAAGACACATACACCACCATACCTTTTTTTTGATTGGCAACAGATCTGATATATGCTTACCAGATTGCCAATTTGTAGTTTGTTTACCATGAACAAGCCGGTGAACAGACCCGCCGCCGTCGTATCTTAGTAAATACTTTTGAAAGAAAAGCAAATTCCTGTGTTGCTGACCTACTTTTGCTTTAGTTGTGCTGGGTAGTTGGCTGGCCTAATTAAAGCGGTGTCAGAGCTTTTTCTGTGCTGACACCTTAAAAAAAAAAAAAAAAAAAAGCTTATAAAGAGCAGGGCCTAAAGAACACACAGCAAATCCCACAGCAAAAATCAACCTGTTCGGATCGAAGGAGCAGAATCCCAAAATCTTAAATCCAAGTGATGAAGGATGTCTGTGGCGTAGGAGCTTATGGAGGTTATTTTAATGCTCTCGGCATGCTGCCAGGGCCTGGTGCCACACTGAACCTCACACAAGACTGGACTGACCTCCTTGGCTCTGGCTCTTCTGCAGGGACTGTAGGAAGCGCCTCAGTCCCTCCGTCTTGTGGTTCTCCTTGTCAGACGGGTTAACCCCAGAGCCCTGGTACTTTTCCACAAAGCCAAACAACTGTGGCGAGAGGGCAAGTGCTTAAAACAAACTGGAGCAAACAGGGCCTTGAGACAAGATAACCAGGAAGGAAAGAGCAAACTCTACTACTATGCATTTCCTTATTGAATCTTCCTTAAATTAATCATTTTAATTTAAGCTTATTATTAATTCTACTTTTAAAATATTGCAGGCAATCACACACACACAAAAAAGAGATGCATCCAGTTCTTAGGCCTTAAGTCATAGGAAGATACTGTGTATTGAAAGCACTTTTTCCCCCAAACCCTGGCATGTTATTAGCGTGCATTTCCTCCTAACTGACATGTCAGTGATTCATGTTTTGAAGCCAGTACATCCTGTAGGCCATTACAGATATCATTTAACTAAGACAGTCATCTGGAAATTGACAATCCTGAAATGTGCTGGAATTCATTCTTGTGTCATTTTAGAAAATGTAATGAGAAAACAGCTAGCAGATTGAGCTACTGCTACATATTGTGCAGACATCCTCACCTTCCTGCTGATCAAACTTTTTTCATAATAACGCCGCACCTACAACAATAAAAAAATACAAATACAAAATAGTAATTAAGTTCTCTTAAATCTCCTGATTCCCATTTCATTACTGTTAATCTAGAACACCTCATTTTTCATCAATTGAAAACATTTCCATATTTTAAATTTTGCATAAATATGGTCTTGGAGAAAGGTAAACATCAGCAGCATTTTCTCTTCATTTACATTTGCTGAGACTATTCATTATTTTGTGTGATATCCCGAACAGTGTTATATATATATTGTGTGTGCGTCTGTGTGTCACAGCAGTCAGCTTTTCTCTTTCCTTTTACAATGTTTTTTTTTTCCTGAAGGTTAAAACTAAAACAAACTCTCTTTATTGCATCTGTGCTACTCTAAAGATGTTCAATAGTCTAATTAATATAAAAAAGTACAAACTATTCACTGTTGGAGCAGACCAATGATGCAGAGAGGAAATACCTACCAAATACACCTCACTGCTAGTCCTAAATCTTGAGCCAAGTGTTACTGTAGCTTTCAGTACACAACTTCAATATGTAACTGGACATGTAGGCCTATTTGATTACTTGCCTTGCATTTGAACTGTTGAAAATCAGCTATTGAGAATTGATTATAAACACTGATATGCAGCCACACATGCAAAACAAATGTTTCTATTTACATGGAGTAAAAGTAATATAAATTACCTTGAAGAGGTTAATATTATCAATTTGTGCATTAAACAGGAAGTTATTGATGGTCTGCAACTCTGTTCCTGTGTGGCAAAACAAAAATTGTATTATGATACAGCTTTTTAGAGGAACATTAATACACAATAATTCTTCATAGCAATTCCAATGGTAGGTCCTTGACCTCTGTGACGTTGGCATCCCATGTGTTCAGAATATGAATCACAATATATGCATTCGTTTGTGCTGCATTTGTGCTGGTTTGTGCCGGCTTGGTTCGCGAGATTGGCACAAACGAGAGACTATTTTGGCGCGATTTGGACAATGATGTGGTGCTGAGTGACTTCACAGCTCATAAAATATAATCTTTAATATCTCAGGAACCAAGCCGGCACAAACAATGATTTTTGCGGCACAAACCAGCACAAATGCAGCACAAACGAATGCATATATTGTGATTCATATTCTGAACACATGGGGTGCCAACTTCACAGAGGTAACTCACTGTGGGTAAAACAAAGTCCAGGTTGCATTTAATAAAGGCTTGTATTAAATATCAGGTAATTCCCCTGAGCACATGTAATCATTCCAGGCCTGACTATGGAAGATCCCCATTTTATTGTATGAGGAGGGTTTCTTACTTAAGCTCTGAGAAAGTAAATACAGACACAGACTAAAGTATTGGCACCCTTAGTGTGAGCCAATGTTATGCACTAACTGATTTAGATTAAGAAATAGGTTTATTCAACTAAATTAATTTTACTTTGCCTTATTTTCCTTATTGTGTTTACAAACAAAGGTGTCACAGACAGGAAAAATCTACTCAACAACATAAGTTCAACACTACATATTTTTTTCCTCACACAGCTTGAATTGCTACTACTAATTTATTAATGAGTACAGAAATGAAGCAGAAGCTGGAGATTTCTCTATATATAAAAAAATTGAAATCACTTACATTTTTGCCCCTCATTATGCAGCCCCAGAACTTACAAACGCAAACCCCACTTCAGCCTGAGGCAGTAAGATTGCAAAGCTTGCCACTTTCTTTAGCTCAGGACTTCCTGAACGAAATGAGAAGAGCTAGACTGCCAGGAAGGGCATGCAGATGGATCTTTATGGAGAGGGATCTTTACGTCCCGCACAGGGGGCATTAAAAATGTGGCACACAGAGGACACTCCTAATCAAACTGCAGTGCTGAGCCAAATAGAGGCCACAGCTGGGAGCTTGGAATCAGTCATTTGCTTGTCCTTGTTATTGTTTATTTCTTGTTGTTTGTATAAATCTTTTTTGGAACATTATGAGCAACCACCCACCTCAGAAAAACATAATTGCACACACAGAATAACCTACAATAAAATGAAAGTGAGCACACTTCTGTAATGCCCAAGAAACTGAGCAGATGCGGTGTTGAATTGTCTGCAAATGGCCTTACCTGGTTGTGTTGCCTGTGCATTTGGGTTTTGTCCTATTCTGCCTGAATAAAAACAAAAAGAGCAGGCAAAGGAGGTATGAAAGCAAGCCCAGATGAAGCAAACGCCTTAAGGCCAAATTCATATCTACATAGTTTCAGCTCTGCACTGTAAGGTGTAGAGTTAAAGCGTTTTGCAGGGTTATATACGTTAATCCTGCAAAACTGGATAACTATTGAATGCATTAACACAACTGTCATCCTGAAACCATTCCTTCAGACTTTCATTATACTGTTTAGCATAAAGCTGCCAATGGGAAGTAGATCAAATATCTCCAATGAGGAAACAAAGTCAGCGCTGGGACAAGGCTTAGTTTCTGTGCAGGCTATCAATAGCACAATATAACAAATACAAAATGTAATAGATAATGTATGATGCATTTTCAGCTTTGATTAAGAAACCAAAATTCATTGTGACATGGACTGGAATAAAGTTATGGAAAAAGCTAAATGAACAGCAGAAGCGCACACTTGCACATCTACGTTTCCTACAACTACATAGCTACATCAAATTCAGATGAGTCGAACACTTTAATGTCAAAATGGCTCAATCCAATAGTCAGCTTTCAAAATGTATAGGGATGAAAGATTTAGAACAAAACTATATCAAGCCTGGTGAGCAGAAAGCCATCTGTCACCCTAACTTTCATCCATTTCATCTCACACCGGCTCTGTTCTGGTTCTCCACTTCTTTTTATGCAGCATCCAGCACTACACACTTTGTACACAAATCTAGCGTAACAAATCTGTTGTATTGTCATTATTATCCATAATTTTGTGAGTTCTTGAAAAACAATCCCAATCTGCTTCATACAAATGCTAATTTTGTTAATGCGACGGCACACTGATTTGATCCAGGGTGGATGCATCGCTCGAGAGCAGTATCGGGAGGAAACAGAAAGCATTGATCACCGTTACAAGTTGTGGGAAGATTTCCATCCATTTATAGCAACAACATAAATTTCTGTCTGCCTGGGGAATTACGGCTCTTTACAGTTTAAGGCACAGCACGGAGCCTGGGCCACTTCGCCCAGCCCCACAGGGCACAAACAGGCACAAGCCTGCCTGCTGCCAAGAGCTGCTTACCGCCCAGAATTCGGACCAGGCTCTCCACCACAAACAGGATCTGCTTGATGTACATCAGGTTTTTGGCCTTCAGGCGGTTTCTGGAATAAAAGGCGTTTTAGTTAACCACAGTTATTGTCCTGATCATAATCCTCGTTTTAAAGAATACAAAGACATAATGAATGCATATAAAGACCCACATGGTGTGCACAGGTTTAGGCACAAGTATACAATAGAGAAGCATTCAGACTTTGGAGCCTGGCTAACATGGGAGATCAGTGCTGTACCTGCTCCAGCGATCTTTCCATACCGATTACAGGGTTACACTGCCACCCTGTGCTGACAAATGGATAGTGACATCTGGTTGGCAGTATGAGCCGATATGATGCAGACAACGGTGCATTATTACAGGAGTTGCCCTTGGCAGTTACATTATGAGTGCCTGCAAGAAACTGTTTAGCACATCAAAGATGCTGCTACTTACCCATAGCGATGTTTCAATGGACGTCATTAGTAATTAATTGATTTTTTTATGTATTATTTAAATCCTTGCTGCATGAAGAAACAGCTTTATGTTTAAATCGTACACACGCATAGCCTCGCAAAAAATGACCTCCCTGCAAAGTTTCCACGTTTTGTTCTCAATCATGAAACTTTCAAATAAGACTTTACATTTAGAAGCTACACTGAAACAAACAAGAAATGCTGATAGAAGTTTGAAGGTTTTCAATTGCATAAGTATTCAACCTCTTTGCTACAGCGACCCTAAATCAGATCAGGTGCAAAAAATGAGTTTGAAACGTTACGAAATGTATTCCTAACTAAATCATAACCAAAGTGGTTTAATTTGACCTTGGAATAAATTATTCTGTTTCTGTAAGTTTCCTCAGCTAAACATTGAATTTGAAGCCTCAACTCACAGAGTGATACGACAAACCAACCATGAAGACCAAGTCAGGGAACAGTTGGTAGACAAGCACAGATCGGGAGAAGGTTAGTTACAAAAGCCTCTGAATACGGTGGAGACCATCACTAAGAAGTGGAATATGCTTCATACCACCCGATCACAGTCTAAATATTTATTATTTGTATTTCTTAGCAGACTATCTAGGTTAGGGATGTCACTGTGAAGCCAGCAGATTGAAAGGTTGTGTGTCCGAAACGGGAGTCAGTGTTCATACATCAACGATATCTGACTCCCTACACAAAGTTGGCTTGTGTGGTTGAGTGGGGAAAAAAGCAACCATTACTGAAAAAGACCCATCTTAAATCTCATATGAGGTTCAGGACAAAGCATGTAAAAGATACTGCAGACGTGATCAAATGCAACAAAAATGTAACCTTTTGGTCTAAATTCTAAGCATTACATCTGGCCAAAATCCAACACAGCACATCAACCTGTCAACACCATCCCAACTGTCAAGCAAGGTGGCAGCAGCATGTTTCTCACAGCAAGACTTGACTACTACAGTCCATCAACAATCCCCAACCAACTTGTCAGAACTGGAGCAATTTTGTAAGGAAAAATGGGCCACAATTACACCATCCCACTGTGCAAACCTGGTACAAACCTATCCAGAGACACGCAGCACTAATTGCTGCCAAAAGTGCTTCCACAAAGTAGTGACTTAGGGGGCAGAATACAATCAGTACACTTCAAATTATATATTTTCTTTGCAGGTTTTGGTGACAATCTCTTTAACATATAACAGTATTACATTTTGAGTTTTGAATAAATAAAAAGACAGGTAGAGGGTAAATAGTTTTGCATGGCACTGTACATACTTCATACTAACTTACATGAACTCTAAATATACCTTCCAAATCACTGTCCTTTTCATGAAATAACCAATATGTTACTTAGATGAGGCAGTAAGTTGAGAAAAGACACCATTTAAACTCGAACAAAAAAAGGACATGAAAGGATACAGAATCAACTAGAACTGGAAATAAATCTGCAACATCGTCTCGCTGTGAAACGACATTACACAGTGAAGGAAGACAACAGTTTATAAAGCGACGTAAAACATGCTTACCGGTAGCGTTCCATGTACTGAGTGAGTTGAGAGTGAGAGCAACAGAGCTGAGAAAGAAAAGAGAAAGCACTTCATCATCCAAACTGGAACTGAAGAGGTTGGACAAATTATTCTCCTACTTCAATAATGCCCAATTGCTTCCCTTCACTTCATTTGAAAGGAGAGTGAAAAGCATCCCTTGAGCAAATTAAATTGTTGTATCTTGGCATGATTTTGCAATGGCATGCTTATGGAAGGTACCCCTCAATCACTTGCTAAATACCCTCCATCTGTCACATCCTTGTGGGTTGAAAGGTATTCTGGTCAAATAACCTCTACACAGTTAAACAGAACACCTGCTGTACTGATCAGAGTTAAAGTCTTTATATAATGTGACCAAGTTACTGTTGACCCTCCATACAGCAGGCAGTGAAGGTTGGGGAGAATTCAAGATTGTATTTTTATTCAGGGATCCTTTGCAAAAAAAACAAAAACAGGGTTGTAAATAAGGGCTTATCCTTTACATTCATAAAACAAAAAGACAATTAAATAAAAATCTCAAGCTAGTACAGATTTTGACTTAACTGGCTCTCTCCCACTAAACACAGGAAGATCAAAAAACACAGAAAAATAATGCACTATTCAGTAAGAGCCCTTATTCTCAGTCTTTGCCTGTGCTTTAGACTCCAGAAGAGACTCCCCTCCATACCCCTCTACAGTTAGTCAACTCTCTTTTAAACAAAGCATTGGTCATTAAGTCCAGGTGGCCTTAATTGGTTAAATGGCCTCACCCCAACAAGGCAATTAACAGATCTTAGCCATTCAACCCACACAATTAGCAAGGGCCTGATTGTTGATTACCAGAACCTGTGCCACCAATTAAGTGAGCAGCGAGAGGGCATTGCAGCCTGGCCCTCCTCCCTGGAGCCTCCTGAACTCTCTCAGGCCCTTTCTGCGTGTTCCCAGCTGGCTCACAACATGTATTATTCAAGGAAGACATAAAACCAGTTGGATGGGGGCTTTCCAGATTGGAGACCTCTGAGGCTGTGTCATATACAGATGGGTGACAAACTAAAGGGAAAACCAACAGAATGCGTCTCAGTAAGGTGTTGGGCACCACGAGGAGCCAGAACAGCTTCAATGCTCTTGGCACAGATTCTGCGAGTCTCTGAACTCTACTGTAGGGATGAACACCATTCTTCCAAAAGATATTCCCTCATTTGGGGTTTTGATGATGGTGGTGGAGAGCGCTGTCTAACACGTCGGTCCAGAATCTCCCATAGGTGTTCAATTAGGTTGAGATCTGGTGATGGCGAAGGTCATAGCATATGATTCACATCATTTTCATACTCATCAGACCATTCAGTGAGCCGTCATGCCCTGTGGATGGGGCATTGTCATCCTGGAAGAGACCACTCCCATCAGGATAGAAATGTGTCACCATAGGATAAAGGTGATCACAGAATAACTTTGTCATGATTTGCAGTGACCCTTCCCTCTAAAGGGACAAGTGGACCCAAACCATGCCAGGAAAATGCCCCCCACAGCATAACAGAGCCTCTGGACCCCCTCACTGTAGGGGTCAAGCAGTCAGGCCTGTACCGTTCTCTTGGTGTCGCCACACATGCACTCGCCCACTTGTCCAGAACACGAGCCAGTTGAGCGTCTGTGTGACTGAAGCTCCTGCCATTTACTTAGATCCTTTCCTCTTGCCAACTTGATCCAAAAATCAAGCTCACCTGGGCCTGCTCAGCATTTGTATACATGCCACAGAATATAATAGGATGTTAATTGCTTAATTGTATCATGCAGTACACCTGTTTGGAGGCATCTGCATTCCTTATGTTCCTCCACTCATTTATTCATTTTTTCCTTAGATTTGTCACCTGTCTGTATCTATGGCAGGGCTGCAAGTTCCAGCCGTATTGGCGTTACCTGAGCGCCTGTGACCTCACAGCTGTAGATGCAGGCGATGGTGTCGATGAGGTTGTGGGCCTCGTCAATGATCACGACCTGGTCCTTCAGCCTGATCCCAGACGCACGGCGTGTCGACTCGTGTAGCAGCGTCTGATAGGGCAGCACCACCAGCTGGGGAGAAGGGTGGACACAGGGCTGCATGTTATGGGAATTATGGGCCTAAGATAATGTTCAGAAAATTGAAGAGGTGATGAAGAAGTGGATGCGGAATTTATTGGAAGCAATGTAGTTTTTTAGTTTAGTTGTTTAAGTCTCTAATTACATTACAAGAACCATCTATAGCTGTCAACTCTTTCTTTAACAACGGCTACTTTACAGCATCAGTTGTACATTAATGAGCCCCACAGACTGAACTGTCAATTTGTTACTGGGAAAAGTCCAGACAAATGTTCCACTACATATAGAGATTTAAATGTCAGATGCCAGCTCACCCTATCCTTGCACATGGCACGAGGTGTTATATATTACCAGAAGAAAATGTGCCAGTAAATCTGTATGAAGTGCTTTTTTGTGAGAGTGATTTAAGCGCTGTAACTAATTTGTGCCATCTTCACATACCACCAAAATGAAAATATGAGTTTGGCAACAATCCACCTCTTAACAAGGAGTAAAGTGGCTCCATTGCTCTGGGAAGAGAAGTAAGACACAAATGAAAGGATCCTTAAAATAATTGGTTCCACATTATTTTGGGACTTAACGCAGATATGCCATTTTAAAATCACAGTACATTCTGATTTTCAGAAACATGTAAACAAAGACTGGCTAAAAGGGCTTCTTTCTTAATTTTTTCCCCGCAGACCTCAACTAATAGAAATGTCCATATAATTCTAACCCTCAAAGCCTTCGGATGCTGTGTGTTAGATAATGGATATGCTGATGTTCAGTTATTTAGTTCTCATTTTTTCAGCATTTTACAGACTTTTCCCCAATTTAAGCGTTACTTCTGTCTCAATCGAAGCCTTATTCGTGATTTTGAAAGAAGAGAGATTCCAAAGCAAAGGGGAATAATGATTCAAAGCCTCTTCCTGTCAGAGGCCGGTCTGGCACAGTGCTTAATTGTCGCCTAGCCTGCAGGCCCAGACAGCAAGGACACTCGCTCCACACCGGGGAACACTGCGTTCTCCTCGTCTGGCTCAGAAGCTCCGCCCACAGCTTGTCGGGTCAGAGGTCAAAGCCACTGTTCTTACCGTCTCACAGGAATTATAATGACTGCCCTTGATGGAGAAAAATAATAAATACTACACTTGTTTATTGTGCAGCCCATGACTATTTTTTTTGGCTTCCACTGCTTGGCTGGAGCCACATTTCATTGACTTGCAACGTAACAGTCTAATCCTGCTGTGATCGCCATCTAATCGCGTCCATGTTGTTTTTAGTTCTGTTAATTGTTTTTCATATTATTGCGCTGTTGGGAAGTTTTGGAACTTTATCATGTTGTTTCAGTGCAGACAGAAGAATAAATTGGATATAAATAAAACCATTAAGAATCCATTACATAAATCAAGAGAATGAATTGACTTGAATGTGTTCAGAGAACTTAATATTAGGCAAAAATTAGGGGACTTCAGAAAGTGGCATACAGACTGGTAAATTACACAATTGCGAGGTCGGTTCGAGTGTAGTGGGATTTCAAACTGAAACCGAAGAATCTTTGTTGGCCAAAGCTCTAACACAGAGGAGAATACATCTGACAATCATACAATTGATTAAGTAACTTTTTCATTGATTTAAATGTATATAAGTTCTGGGCCGATTTCCTTCCAAATGTCTGCATCCACGCAGTAGCCTATAACTAGGGGCGATTCTCTATACTAGAAAAGTATAAAAACCTGTCAGGATATTAAAATATATATAAAAACGAAATACTATTTGTTCAATAATCACTGTTTTTCTTTCTTTCCTTCTTTCTATGACAACATGCATTTTGTTTGCCGTTAGACTTTATGGGAAAAAGACTGATATTGTGTCTTCAGGGTTGCTTCACATGCTGTGTTTATTAAACATTAGTCAACCAGTGCCGACACTGAAAACCTGTGTGTTTATCACTAATCTTTGGAGGCAGATTCCTTTTAGAGAAGGGTCTTGATGATTTGGTCACGGCGATGACAGTTTTATGGCCACCACACAAGAACGAACAGTCTATAATGGCAAATTCTGTGCCCATCCCCATCCGTCACATAAATTAATGTAAATAAGTAGTGCACAACTACAAACTAAATACAAAATGGTGTCAATCTCTGAAGATGTGCATGTATCCAAGGATCACCATTTTGGTATGGCATTTACTTCTACAAACCAAGAACATTCTCTTTATTTATAATCACAGACAATTACATACAATTTATTTTCATTCGCACAAATGTTGTTGCTGTTCTTATTACTAGCTGACAAACAAAGAACTTCACTGTAAATATTAGAGGCATTTACTTTTCTTATAGATGGAGAGACGGATAAAATAGGATGAGTGCATGTAAGACAGATGATACAACCCTTCACTAAATTCTACATCAAAACAGATATGGAGCTTGAATTCGGGTTGTGTTAATTTGGTGCACTAGCGTAATTCCACAACAGTGAGGTGAGGTCTGATACAAGAATAATTTCACAGGGCTTGAATAGAGACAAGGCCCGGCTTTGTATCTCACTTTGCCCTGGGGAATAACGGTCTTCTGGGCCAGAGTTACTTTCCGTTACCCTCTGCCATCAAGCAGGGAAGCTCTGTGGAGCTACAGCTCACCTGGGCAGCAGGGATGGCCAGTCGGCCTCCATAGTAAGGACAGGCCTTGGCCTTCTTCCCCAGGGTCACCAGCTGCTCGATGTCCCGCACCTTGACCAGCGCCTCGTCGCGCAGTGCCTGCAGCCCATCATGGCCTGAGAACGGGCACACCGGCTTGGCTGCGCCCCGCTTCCTCTTGGGCTCCTCGTCCTTCTCTTTCTTCTCTGCAATGCAACAGAACAGACTCTCCGGTTCCATCAAGGAAGAAACGAATAACAAACAAATGTTCTAAAGCAAGCATTTTTTCTTGTCCAATGCCTGGAATATTAATATCTTTCCGTGCCAGAACGGAGAAGTGACTCCCTCTTTCTAAATAAAGCGCACACCCTGCTGAACAACGCTGTCTCAGCAGTCGTGTGTCTTCCGTTAACTGGGAAAGCTGGTCACCTGGGGAGGAGGCGCCTGAGAAATCATCCTAGGGTCCTTGCATTTTAAACTCCTTTAAAAATGTATCTGTACTGCAGGCATTAGAAAGATGAAACAGTTTTGTGCTCTACTCAAGACAGTCTGGACATTACTTAGTTAGTTTGGGCCTTTTCTGCATAGCAAGTGCTAAACAAACACAAAAGAAGGAACTCAGGCTGAGTCTTTCTTCTGACACAAAACAAAATGCAATTATATGATCAAATCTAGATGCAAACACCACATTATCACAAATGTTCTTCAGATACAATTCATACAGGATTATTTCAACCTGGACCATGGTAATCTGGTCAACTGTTTGTACCATTTCTTGAACAGTTATTTTAAAAAGGATTGGGAAATGGAATCAGAATTGAACATCCAACATGTCCAGGTCCTCTTATGCTATATTTTTATAACAAATTCCTATTATTCCAAGACTCATTGAAAAGTACTTTGAGATAATGATCATATTACAACACAATCCTTGGATAAATAGTAATATTATTACTGTTGTGTGTGTATACTTTACCTTTCTCAGATTTCTTCTGGATGGAATATAGAAATAAATGCTGCGATTATTGTTCAAGGCGTGACGAGTTACCTTCTGTGAGGTGGTACATAACACCTGTCTGTTTGAACCGTTTTAATCCCTCTGGCTCACCGTGTTTGTTTTTCTGCATCTCCATACAGCGGTCATTGATGAGCTGAACACTACCCAGCCTGTGAACGTCTTCATTGATGCACAGATTCTAGAGCGGAGAGAGAAATATACATTTATATCGCCTGTTACTCTGGGACACGCTGACATGGAGCCTAACCAAACGGACACGGGGCGCAAACCAGGGTTCGCCAGTTTGTGTTTTTATTTGTGTCATTTCAATATTTGGATTAACTGGGAACACGGTTGTCATGCTTCAAATGCATTCTGAAGAGCATTAAGTAAATCATTCATTACATTTTTTCAAACATTAACACGTCAGAAATTACTTCAACCACAGAGGAAAACATAAGAGGCTATTGGGAACTGGAGATTCAGGGGTCTTTACCAAAATCATCACATTACACAGTACCAGTCTCTTGCTCTTTGGAGGGCGTTTGACGGGGTTACCTGCCGAGAGCCGAGCGACACCAGTCGAATATCACTGGCGAACGGGCTCTTTTGCACTTCATGTACAAACTGGGCCAGCTGGGAGTGAGTGCGGCTGCAGTAATATATCTGGAGACAAGGAACAAATACAGAGATAAACAAATGTATACACAACCTGACCATCAAAGTGGTTTGTTTATCTTTACACATCTGCAAAGCATGTGTGGTAGTATTACCAGTAGGTGATTATTTGAGGCTCCTTTTAAGTCATAAGTCAATTTACAAGAACGTCTTCCAAAATATATTGATGTGAAGCTGAAGAATTGAAAGCCAAAGCAGTTGTATTTCTGTCTGATTTTTTAAAGGCTATGCTACAAAGCTATTACACCCTTTGCACTTTAAAGGTAGTTCATGACAAAAGACACCTTATAAGGGAGGGAGTGAGGCTTAAACGGATGTAATAACATTTTGGGAAATATAATGCTATATCAGAACCTTGGACAGACTGACATCCAAAGCATTCGTTAGTAAACCATAACCAGAGAACAGGAGAGAATCTGAAAAAGGTCTTCACCAACCTTGGTCACGTGGTCTTCTTCTAAATCTTCATCTTCATCATGACAGCTGTAAAGCAGATGAAGACTTTGAGAAAAGACAAAGCTACAAATTTATCAGGAAATAACTGGTTTCTTTTCTCATTTTCTCACAGCTTTTGTAGCCGATGCAGTTCGGAGCTCCCCGTCTGGGATTCGAACCGGACACCACTGGCGCCCCTCCGAGTGCTACGCACCGCAGCGGCTCCAGCGCAGTACAGCGTTAAGCCCTCTACGCTAAAAGGCTGGGCCTCCTACCACGGGAGACTTAACACTGTACTACTTTTACTGGGGGGTTAAGTCACTTTGTAACAAGCTCATTATGGCACGAATGAGCCCCGTTACACTTTGACAGTCTGGTTTATTAAGCTAATTCCAGCAGTTCCAGGTATCTGCTTTGTGCTTTGGCTCATTTCTGGAACTCCGAACTGGATAACACCTCACAAAGTGAACACATGCTGCCTTGTAATATCCTTGATTGTTATATCCCATCAAATATCATGCTGTCTTTATACTCATTTAAAAACATGAACTAGAGCAAAAATATTAACACTTAAATGAAAACCGCTGTAGCTCCTTATCAATTGAACATCGAGTAGGACAGAACAGCCTGTGACTATTTATTGTTTTTAAATGTGTTTCACTGTTTCCCATGTTCCTGTGGATTTCTTATAAGATATAGTATCCTGGCCACTTGAAAAGTGTGGAAGAAACAACACTGAATGAATTTCATAACAAAATTCTCAAGGAGGCTTATCTTTAAGCCTCTCAGCGGTTGAGCAAGGTTTGTTCGGCTTTGTCAGTGCTTAGATATACAGAGATTATGGCTCTGAAACAGACTTAGGCCCAATGTGAATGCATGTGGGACTGTTTTAGACCAGCTGCTTTCACCTGATGAACTTTGATGTGAAAAAGAAATATATAAATTCCATGTACCCTGAGAATACAATGATATAATAGTATGACAACCACACATCTGCCATCTTCTTATCCCTTGTATACATCAAGAGAGCAGTCAGGAATTAACTATTTATTAGTAGTCTACAATATCCAGGTTGCAAATATGTGATACAGCTGAGTCCTCTCTCAAGTCTTGGGGGCATCTAGGGTACAAGCATCTACAATCACTACACAATGTATTAGGGAATTGGAATTATGTAGGCAGGCAAATAGAAGAGAAAGTCCACATGTAATTGAAAAGTGCTTTCCCTGCATGCTCACCTTCAATTTCGCCTTTATATTTTATGTTAAGATCTGCTTTCATAAAAGGTCAACCTTCTAAGGGTGACATCCTATTCTGTCTTTCGGTTTACATTGGCATTGGTCCCAATCCCCTTTAATTACATTAATTATAATTATGGTCTTACATAATGGGGGTGTCCAAATATGGAGGGGATAAAGGGAAATTTCAAGTTCTACATAATCGACTGACAAATAAAGGAGAAAAGGGAAAGACACCAAAACAGACACTTTCCTACTGATAAAAATATACTTATATGGCTACTATAATTAGGTGCTATATTGAGTTTATACATCTATTTAGCACTACCATATTGTGATCAGGACACTAAAATTAGTTGTGAACACCACTGACCACTTTTAAATCCTAAATATCCACCAGTAATTAATTCAGTTTGCAATACAGTTTGCAAATAAAACGATGTTGAATTAAAAGTAAACATGCATCCTATGGCCTTTTAAGACCGACACAGTTTAGGGTCTCACCATGTCATAATCTGGCCCTGCCACCCACCTGATCTTGGGTTTGGCCTCATCGTCGCTCTCGTACTCTGCCACTATGAGCTCCTCCTCCCCCTCGTCCAGGGTCCCGCTGCCCTCCGAGGATAATGCCTCCTTACTGAGCTGCAGCAGACGCACCGCCTCCTCATCCTCACTGCTCTGATTAAACAACCAAAACACAGAGAGAGCACTTGCATCACAGTGGCTCACAGCTGTGTATACATTGTGTGCATCTGCAGTGCAATTCACAGTTCCAGTGAGTTCGATACCTTGCGTTTCAGTGTGTATTTGAGCTGGGCGTTGTTTCGTATCAACTCCAAACGCTCCTCCCTTCTCTTCCGCCTCAACTCCTCGTCCTGGACACAGAAAAGAAAGGCAAAAAATCTGCTCTTTTAAAATCTTTTGGAGGAATAAACACAAAACACTAACATATGGTACAATGCCCTAGAAGTCTGTTGGTCATAACATTAATGGACACATATATAAATTCACGGACATGCTTAGTCTAGTTGCGTTTTCCTCCCAATTCCAAGACTTCCTATTCAATAAGGTCCGTGCAGTTTTTCCTCTCATACCTTCAACTTGTTAACCAGGTCTCTCTCAGCCTTCTTCTGCACAAAGTCTGTGATCCAGTCTGGCTCAGCAGAGGAGTCTGAGTTCCCCTGACTTGGGGGGCCACCCTTTTGGTTCTGCTCAGTGCTAGAGGCTTCGGCTTCCAGCAGACGAGCCGCTTCCTGCCTCTTCTTCTCCTCGAAGTCCCTCAGCCAGGTAAGGGCGCCACAGATCAGACTGAGAGACTTACCCTGGAACACAACAAGGCAGCCTAAGACTCCCATTGGCCTCGCTTTGGAAAAATACAGACAGAGTCGTTCCCACAGTATAACACTGTCTCTCAAAGAACGTATAGTAGATTATGGGGATTGGCCATAGGTGCATCCCTTTCCAGTCCCATGTCAAAATATCCTGACAAACAACTTATGAGAGAAGTAGGCATAATCATTGGTATTTTACATTTCCACATCTCCCATAACTAGGAGAATAATAATTTTAAAACCTTCTATAACAGATTTAACATGATATTGGGACAGCCCGAGTGTATTTGTATTCCTTATTTAACTCTAATCATGCACAGTCTTTATGATTCAGAATTACTGATCTGTCTGAGATCCAACACTTATTTGTGAACTGCCAATAACAAGTGTATTACAAGAAGATACACTCACTGTTCCCGTAGGGCTCTCAAAAATCCCAACCTTTCCTTCATCCAGGGCACTGTAAAGGGCCTCCATGAACTGCTCTTGGATGGAGTATGGTTGGTATGGAAATGGGAAACGAGACGTGCCCTCAGCCATCTTGAAATGCACTGTTTGAACAAAGATGCATAGTAAATACATGGTTTTTGTATTTAAATTGTTTATATATGTATGTGTGAGTGTAATAAATACATAAAATCCACGCTGGTTTCACAGACCTTGATTAGCACTTGTTTTGAATTACCCTATGTTATATAGTCCAACAATAGTGTATGGGGGGCCAAACAGGCCATAATACATCGGTTTGTGTGCGTACTATATCGGTTTGTGTGTGCACCAGATCGGTTTGCGTGTACACTATATTGGTTTGCGTGTGTACCATATCGGTTGTTAAGTCATTGAGAAATGTGTTGCTTGAGGACGAAGCTCGCACTGCTGCTTCCGCCTTGATTTCCCTTCATGCTTGGCCTGCCCCGCCCACTTGAGTCACATCAACAACCAATATAGTACACACAAACCGATATAGTATGCATGTGAAGTTGTGAACCAATATAGTATTATAGTAGTATAGTAATTTCACCTGGCAGATGAAATTCAATGTGGACAAGTGCAAGGTATTACATGCAGGTAACACAAATGTCCACTATAATTACACTATGGGAGGAATAAAACCAGATGAAGTATCACATGAGAAAGACTTAGGAGTCTATGTGGACTCCTCACTTTCTCCATCCAAACAGTGTGGGGAAGCATTAAAAAAGGCAAACACAATGCTAGGTATATATTGTTAAAATATAGTCAAAAGTGTAGAATTGAGAACAAGGGCAGTAATGTTCAGACTGTACAATGCACTAGTTAGAGCTCATCTGGATACTGTGGACAGCTCTGGGCTCCACACTTCAAGAAAGATATCGCTGCTCTAGAGGCAGTTCAGAGGAGAGCAACCAGACTTATTCCAGGTCTGAAGGGAATGTCCTACTGAGAGACTGAGGAACTGAACCTTTTCACCCTGGAACAGAGGAGACTACGTGGGGACTTGATCCAAGTCTTCAAAATCATGAAGGGCATCGACCACATCAAACCAGAGGAGCTTTTCCAGATCAGCAGGGACACACGCACCCGGGACACAAATGGAAATTGGGCTTCAAGACAGAAAACAGGAGACACTTCTTCACACAGAGAGGCGTCACAATCTGAACAAACTCCCCAGCGATGTGGCTGAAGAGACCATTTGGGAACATTCAAAAACAGACTGGATAGGATCCTTGATCACTTAGTTATTAATGGACACCAAACGAGCACGATGGGTCGAATGGCCTCCTCTCGATTGTCAACTTTTGTATGTTCTTATGTTCTTATGTATGCACGCAATCCAATGTATTAGGGCCTGTTTGCCCCCCATAATAGTGCTTTATCAGGGTCTGTGAAAGTAGCCCATATGATACACGTGTAATTTGTGGTAAAATCCCATACCGTGGTGTCTTTATGTTAAGCTTTCTTTTGAGGAATAATACATAAAATCATATGTTAATCAAAAGACAAAAAAAAATCTTAAGTTTTATTTTGTATCCTTACCCTGAGGTTTAATAAAGGTGCCTTACAGTATTGGTACAAGATCAACCAATCACCGTTTGGTGAAGTCGAGCTCACCCAATCAGCAGTCGCTTTAGGTATCCAAAACATAAAGGTTAAGCATGCGTAATAAAATAATTGTTTTACACAGCTATATAGAAGCCCTTAAATCTCCTTTTGAAATTAATACCCTACACTGTGTACACTACAGAATCAATATAGGACAGTATTACATTTCTAAATATAAACGCAAAATATACTTTTAATTAGATAGTGGTGCGTTCAGCAATTACTCAGGGTGGTTCTTAAAAAAAACACGGGGTTGTTAAATCAAAATCAAAATGCACATTTGTTAAATTCGTTAGGCATAAATAGGTCAATCTTTAAATAAACGACTACTATTATTAATATGATTCATGATTACTTTTATTTATGTGAGCGGGCGCAGCTGGTGCTGTCAATACGCGGGCAGAGCACACCAGCACCTCCGCCACAGGCGTCCGACCAAAATAAACACGGAGTTGCCACAGTTTTCATTTAGGACTTTATGAGTGTAACGTCTAATTGAACAAGACGGAATAATCACCCCGTGTCCTGCTGTGCTGCGGCCGGATGGTGCCGAGTTACTCTGCCGGGGGTTTGATCATCCCTCTTGTATTTTTCATGTTTTTTTTTTTCCAAAGACCGCGCAAGTTACGGGGTCCACAGTCACCCAATCGACGCTTCCCAGAATGCCATCTTTATAACCGGGTTACTAAAAGTATTAGAAAGAAAAGTAATGTATACAACACGTGTGCACGTCACAACATAACGACATACTCCAAATCATAAATAACGTTCTGTCTGGTCTTCAATGTATATAAATTGTGTTTCTTTTTCATTCATTAAATCAACTACTTTTCTTTGCTGGGTCAATTGTTTACCAATAGGGGTATATCTACAAATTCTTACATACAACGCCAATGTAAACCACTGTAGCCCTGTTGTTTTACAGGTTTTTCCAGGTACTTGGAGATCAGTTATAAAATGCTGTTAATAATTCAGTTCTGGAAAAAAAAAAAAAAAAAACCACATTCGAGAAGTTTCCGTGACATTCGAAGCTATTGGGGAGGCATGAAAACTACTCGAATCTGTGTATCAGTATTTTGATCAATACGTTCTTATAAGGGTATTGGATTTCATTCCACCTGAGCTGTTAATTAGTTAACTGTATATATTGTTTAATTAAATAAAGGAATTAATCCTTCCCCATGTCTTAAGTGTGAAATCATTGAAAGAAATTTCTGGAACCTATTCAATTAGAACACTGGCCTATTATAAGTTGTACGTGTTTCTTGTTACACGGATATTTTGTGACGGTCCCTGCTGGTCAACGCAGCTCCCTGGTCGCTTTCTTCCAGCGCAGGTTTACGGAGTTCTGCGCAGATCTGCAGAAATCCTCCTCTCCCATTGGTGGAGCCGCGCATATCTGCGGACATCTGCGCCACATGAACGCAGCTCTCTCTCTCTCTCTCTCTCTCTCTCTCTCTCTCTCTCTCTCGAAAGTTCTGCGCCCTTCCTCCCTGTGCGGAAAGCGATTTAAAGTGCTCGGCGCTGACAGCCCTGCTGGACAAAGCGCGGCGCACACGCAGAGCGGCTGTGTCTGCGCACTGAGGAGCTGCTCTAGTGAGGACTGGCAAAGCAGCGTGCTCTGGTACACATAAAACATTGCATCTGTTTTTAAGGCATCTGTTAGTGTTTGAAGCTGCCTTGCAAAGTTTGATTAATCCACCAAGATCGCCTGGCTGACTTGCATATTTCTTTCCCGTGTGTGTTTTTGTACACCAGTCCAGCCATCGAGACGTCGTTGTTCGGTTTGTTTTTTGCAATCCGCTAAAACGGTCACAACTTGCGCACAATGACTGCAGAAGAAGTGAACAGCGAAGCCCAGCAGGCCATCCCGATGGAGGGGGAAGATATCTCGGAGAAGAAAGATGGAGGGGTTTTAAAGGTAAATAAATATTATTTAGCAGAGGACAGGCATGCAGTTGCAGGCAGAGCTGCAGCCACTGAAGAAGCCGCGCTTTGATTGACTGAGTGCTTAGTCACCCTTAGGCACAGTTCGTTACTCTATGGATGCCTAAGTTTCACATGCACTTTTTAAATAAATACCTGCAATATTATATGAGCCACCGTATTTTAAACGCATGCCCATGCCAGTGTGTCAGGATTATAATGGATTCACTTGTTAAATGGTCAACTAGCTCTTGCATCAGTTATTTCAGGGCTGTCAGTGGGAAACTAGTTGGATGTGTTCAGGCTGAACTGCCGCTTCTGTTTGTGTGTTTGTGATGGTGGCACAAGAGTGCCAGTCCGGGGCCGCAGCACATCTTTGTAAATAGTCCTCCTGGTCTAGTTGGCCTTTGCAAGCAACTGCGCTTTGTCGTCATAATAAACCGTCTTTCACAACCGCTGCGTCCGGCACAGCACCGACTCCCGGCGAAAACAAAGCAGGGCTGCAGGCGTGTGTCAGAGCCGAGCATGGAGACGAGCAGGCCGGCAATGGGCGCCGCACGGAGCAGCAAACGCGTGTGCACGGCGAGGCCCGGAGCCACAGCCAGCAGGTGCGGGCCGGTATAGCACCCGGAACCCGGCTCGGAGCATCCTAGTAGTAGTGCAAAACTACTACTACCCTATCTTTCGGTGAAGCTTGAATGGCTTGGCCTGGGTGTTGGGGTGCACGTGTTGTTACCCCTGTCGGCATGGTTTCTGTGTCGTGGAAGTGATCTGCGCTGATTTGTTTTATGGGGGGGCAACCTTGTGCTTTCGCTTTCGCAGACTAACATCTCTGCGAGCAGATCACTTCCTGGACCGATTCATTATTTAGGACGATGGGTGGCTTGTGGGTCGCAGTGCCTGTCGGGTAGTTCTTCTAGAATCGTGTTCTAGAACACCCTGGAACAAATGCGCTGTGCTCAAGTGTGCCCCCTGGCCCCATAGTCACAGGGCAGTTTAAGATGAGATTTTACAGTTTCCCTGAAATAAACCTTCATTTAATGTAGATTGCAGGGTAATCAAAGAGCAGTCTCATAATACAGTCCTGTAGGAATCCTATTATTTCTCAAAGCGTCCCATGATCATGTGACCACGCTATTTTTACAATTGTCAATATTACAGGGGTAAACGTGTGGGTACATAGAAATGTACATATGCATTACAGGGAATAACTAGCTCAGAATGATATACAGGTGTAAATAAATGACTTTGTAGTTTGGTCTTATAGTAAGAGGCTTATTGCATTCACAATCACACAAAGTCGTGATATTAGCCATTGGCCAGTTACTTTGTGTCTCCCCTGTTGTATGTACTGTCCTTGCTGTTATATATGTATGCAAGTATAAGCAGTGAAGGCTACAATACATAACGGGACAATACAGGTGCTAGAAACAACTACTTTAATGTCTTCTCTCCCTCTCCTGTACAGCTGATTAAGAAAGAAGGCACTGGAAGCGAGCTGCCCATGATCGGAGACAAGGTGTTTGTGCATTACACGGGCACATTACAGGATGGAACCAAGTTTGACTCCAGCCGTGATCGGGAAGAGAAATTCTCATTTGAGCTCGGCAAAGGTGTGTGTCTTCTGATATCTGGGCTTGTGCCATGAGGTAGATTACGTCCTCGTGCAGTCTGAGGGTGTGTTCCTTATGTATACATCTAATACAAAGGGAACATATAGGCCTACTTAGAGAGGCTCTCTACGATAGGAACTGTGTCCACCGATTCAAACAAAACTTTGAACATTGCTCTAGTTCTCGTCCTGGGATAGTTCCTTGTTTATTTAGAAGAGTGATTTGTGCTAATGAGGACAGCCTATTAATCATTGGGTTGTTTTTTATCTAGTGCCAAAACTGCAGAAGACATATTGGAATATGTAACTTTAAATTGTCACTTGGATTTTGTATAAGTGTCATGATGTACTGTTCTGAATTTTGGAAAATACATCGATTTAAAATATCCCCAGATAACGAGTTTGAGAAGGAAAACTAACTCATCTCTCGTTAAAGTACACATTAACATTGTTGCTAGCAAAGCTTTGTTTATGACTTAAAATATGCTGAAAGTGAAGATGCATAACAATGAACATTGTTGTGGTCCACAGGTCAGGTGATTAAAGCGTGGGACATAGGTGTTGGAACCATGAAGATCGGAGAAGTGTGCCAACTGATTTGCAAGCCTGAGTACGCCTATGGAACGGCAGGCAGTCCGCCCAAAATCCCTCCCAATGCCACGTTGGTGTTTGAGGTGACAACCCTAAAAATATAGCCTTATAATAAATCTTTAAATATACACGTTTACAGCAGATTAGAAACGTGTATAGATGCCATTGGCAATCTTAATAATACCAAACTCCACACTTTGCAGAGAATTCTCAGTGCTCCTTTTTCATAGCTGTTCCAACTGTCAGAAGCTTCAAAACTTCTAAACATTACAATAATGTCAGCCACCACGAGTCCTCGCCCAGGCAGAGACTGTAATAAAACTCAAGTGACCGTTAGGTACTTGCAAGGAAGCCAAAGGAGCACAATTGATGTGGCTGGGCAGACATTTACTGTGAATTGAGACGTACTCCAGAGTAGAGTTTATTCCTCAGAGATCTGAAGAGTCTGGGTGTATGACGTCTCCTGCAGAGGTGAATAGCAAGCGGTGGGAATTAAGAGCAGTTCTGGTAATGCAAATGATGAAATTGGAAACATCACTGAAGGGAAGGCCACTCTAATAGGCATACAGAATGTAGTTTTTGGTTGGATATTCCTGTCCCTTCTGAAGTGCTCATCTCACCTTGGACTCCCTCAGGTAGAGCTGTTTGATTTCCATGGAGAGGACCTCACAGACGAAGAGGACGGTGGCATCATCCGCAGGATTGTTACAAAGGGAGAAGGGTACACCAAACCAAATGAAGGGTCTTCTGTTGAAGGTAACTACACAAGCCGACAAGCTGCTCACAATATATTCAGTTGAATCCAAGGTCAAACTGTGTCCATAATGACTGCTGCTGTCCTGAACTAGACCCTTTGCACATGGCCTGTAGTCAAAGGTTCACATCCTGCATGGCTGGTTTGGAGCCAAAGATTCAAAGGTTGTTCAGATTTGCGGGTTATTAGGTATTCATGCAGAAGCAGACCCATTGATATGCATTTCATAACATGTCTCTTGGCTCCCAACATCTTTGTGCTAGGTGTCAGTGTTTAATTGCGGTGTATTTCATTGTTTTGTATGCTTTCTGTGGTTGTTGTATTGGTTCACAAAATTGCTCCCTTGCAGTAAAATCCAAATACTAGTAATGTTCTGCATAGACAAGACGCTATCAGACTCAACAATTTCGTTTCTGGCTTCCTGGGTGTTTGTTTTTAGGCCAGACCTCCCAGTTTTGTCTGCAAAATGTTTCACTTTTAGACCGTCATGTTGTAGTCTTGTGTACAGTATTCCTTGTAGTGCCTCAAAGATGGCCATGTTTGCAACGCTTTCAGTTCTTATCCTTCTGATGGTCAGTGAAAATCACAACCTGACTTTATACACCTTTGGAGTACCAAGCGTGTCCTGTAAATAAAATGCCACCTTGTGTGCAATCAATAAAGTTGTAATATTGGCAAGCTAGTGTATGGTATATAATCTTTTAGCACTTATTTCCATTTGCCATGGTGCTTGTGCATAATTGTTTATTTTGTCCTTTAGTTTTCAAGTGGCTCATCATATTTTTAAATATATATTCCTTTCCATGTCTAACATTGAATTAATTAATATACAGTGAAGCTCTTGCACTTTGTATCAAGATAACCATCAGATTCTTAATTTCCAAAGCTGGTATTGGGAATCTGACTGAAGCAAATGTCCAGTATGTAATTGAATGTATTGTTTATGCATGTAACATTTTTAATTTTATATAATGCTGAATGTCAGTAATGTAACTTTACTTTTAAAATGAGGCATGGAGAGAAGGAGCTCATAGCAGGAGTTGAATAGACTTGTAATTGGTTAAAAAATAACCCTGTTTAATGAAGACATTTGTTTTCACAAGTAAATGCTAAGTGCTGTACTTTAAATGATGGAGCCAAACCAGTTTTTGTGTGTTAAAACCAACTCAAAAGTCCTGACGGCGCATCAGGAAAGCAATGTCACCTGCAGCACGTTGTTGTTCTGATGACTGTTCATAGCGCTGTCTTCTGCTTTACAGTGAGTCTGGAAGGCACGTTAGAAGATCGTGTATTTGACCAGAGAGAGCTGAAGTTTGAAATTGGAGACGGCGACACCTTGGGCATCCCTGTAGGAGTGGAGAAGGCTCTCCAGGCCATGGAGAAAGGAGAAGAATCTCTTCTCACCGTCGCTCCAAAGTAAGAGCATTTCTGGATTCAGGGTTGAAATGGAAACAATTTCATTATACTTGTTAGTTCAGAACTAATATTAAAACATCCCATCGTGCATTTCTGTTGTCAGTATGTGTATTGGAGATGTGTAGTATGAATGGAAAATGGTGAGTACACTTCTAAGGTGTACTGTATTTGGTACCTTTTGAATTCATACCCAGTGTAAAAGGGCCCTTTGACATTGATAATGGATATAATGTAAGGTATATAACAAGTTTGCTTTCTCTGGTTTGTAGGTATGGCTTTGGCATGGCAGGAAATTCCCAGTTCAACATTCCCCCCAATGCAACCCTCAAGTACAAAGTGAAACTGATCAATTTTGAGAAGGTAGGTATAGCTCTAGCTTCTCCTGTGAGCTGGAGTTATTGAGAGCAGAGTAAAAAGAAATGCATTAACATGGAAGGAGCTGCTTTATCATTCCTTATCTTTTTATATGAATTTGTGAAAATCGCATCATAGCAGCTTACACAGACGAGCACGGTTAAACTTTTTCAAGCTCTTACTGTGGCACCGCATAGTGGTCCCATACAGGACACGTAACCACAGCTTTTAGACTGTTTTTGTCAAGACTTTTTTGTTTCTCGTCCACTGAATGATGCATCTCGAACTACAGTGCATCCGGAAAGTGTTCACAGCGCTTCACTTTTTCCACATTGTTATGTTACAGCCTTATTCCAAAATGGATTAAATTCATTATTTTCCTCAATTCTACAAACAATACCCCATAATGACAATGTGAAAGAAGTTTGTTTGAAATCTTTGCAAATGTATTAATAAAAAACAAAAAAATGCACATTCACAGCCTTTGCTCAATACTTTGTTGAAGAACCTTTGGCACCAATTACAGCCTCAAGTCTTTTTGAGTATGATGCTACAAGCTTGGCACACCTACTTTTGGGCCGTTTGAAGGACCTCTCAAGCTCCATCAGGTTGGATGGGAGCGTCGGTCACAGCCATTTTCAGATCTCTCCAGAGATGTTCAATCGGGTTCAAGTCTGGGCTCTGGCTGGGCCACTCAAGGACATTCACAGAGTTGTCCTGTAGCCACTCCTTTATTATCTTGGCTGTGTGCTTAGGGTCGTTGTCCTGTTGGAAGATGAACCTTCGCCCCAGTCTGGGGTCCAGAGCGCTCTGGAGCAGGTTTTCATCAAGGATGTCTCTGTACATTGCTGCATTCATCTTTCTCTCGATCCTGACTAGTCTCCCAGTTCCTGCCGCTGAAAAACATCCCCACGGCATAATGCTGCCACTGCCATGCTTCACTGTAGGGATGGTATTGGCCAGGTGATGAGCGGTGCCTGGTTTCCTCCAGACATGAGTTCAATCTTTGTTTCATCAGACCAGAGAATTTTGTTTCTCATGGTCTGAGAGTCCTTCAGGTGCCTTTTGGCAAACTCCAGACAGGCTGTCTTGTGCCTTTTACTGAGGAGTGGCTTCCGTCTGGCCACTCTACCATACAGTGCTGCAGAGATGGTTGTTCTTCTGGAAGGTTCTCCTCTCTCCACAGAGACAAGCTGGAGCTCTGTCAGAGTGACCATTGGGTTCTTGGTCACCTCCCCGACTATGGCCCTTCTCCCCCGATCGCTCAGTTTGGCCGGGCGTCCAGCTCTATGAAGAGTCCTGGTGGTTCCAAACTTCTTCCATTTACGGATAATGGAGGCCACTGTGCTCATTGGGACCTTCAATGCCGCAGAAATGTTTCTGTACCCTTCCCCAGATCTGTGCCTCGATACAATCCTGTCTCGGAGGTCTACAGACAATTCCTTGGACTTCATGGCTTGGTTTGTGCTCTGACATGCACTGTTAACTGTGGGACCTTATATAGACAGGTGTGTGCCTTTCCATATCATGTCCAATCAACTGATTTTACCACAGGTGGACTCCAATCAAGTTGTAGAAACATCTCAAGGATGATCAGTGGAAACAGGATGCACCTGAGCTCAATTTTGAGTGTCATGGCAAAGGCTGTGAATACTTCTGTACATGTGCTTTTTTTTTTTTGTTTTTTGTTTTTAATTTGCAAAGATTTCAAACAAACTTCTTTCACGTTGTCATTATGAATTTAATCAATTTCGGAATAAGGCTGTAACATAACAAAATGTGGAAAAAGGGAAGTGCTGTGAATAATTTCCGGATGCACTGTACTTATGCCTTGTACCTTTCACTGTAAAACTATATGTACAATGTGGATATTAAACTGGTATCAGATGAAAGCCTGCTTTTTATTTATTTTTCAGGCAAGCCTGCCAAGAAGGGAAAGCATTTCCTCTTCAGCAGTACATTGCTATAGTTATTTTCTGAGTTTTTATTTTTGTTGTATTTGTATGTTGTTCTCCAGGCCAAAGAATCCTGGGAAATGAACACCGATGAGAAACTAGAGCAGAGCCGCATTGTGAAAGAGAAGGGAACTCAGTACTTCAAAGTAAGTCAACCATAGCGTGAGCTATGTAATTGTTATGTAATAGCTGTTATTATTTACATGTGTCCCTAAATGTGCAGTTCAATTATATAATCCAGTAGATTTATATTACAATCTACAATCAGTCAAACCATAGGGACACCTGTAGATCTAGTGTATCCTAAAAACTAGGTCTACATTATGACATTGTAATAGAACACCAATTTGTGCAGTACAATTATTTGTATGCACTGGAGGTCGCACAGGTAGTACATCCTCTATTTTTGCTTTAACACTAGATGCATTGAAATTAAATGAGATATAAGGGCACGTGAGAACCTTTTGTTAAAAATGTTACTCTGCATATCCAGTTCCAAAACCACTGCATACTCCAGGAGTTTATATTCAAATATTTTATTCATACATAACATTTTCTGGTGCGAAACCCAAACAAAACCTTTGATCCACTGACCGTTTTTCCTGGTCTGTTGCAGGAAGGGAAATACAGGCAGGCAGCAATGCAGTACAAAAAGATTGTGTCATGGCTGGAGCACGAGACGACGCTGTCCGAGGAGGATGAACAGAAGGCCAAAGCCCTGCGTCTCGCGGCTCATCTCAACCTGGCCATGTGTTACCTCAAGGTGCAGGAGGCCAGCCAGGCCCTGGAGAACTGTGATAAGGTATTGTGGCCCTTTAGGCTTTTAACAAAGTGTTCCAGCATGCTTTCTAAACCTTCTGTTTCTGATTTAAGTGTGGCCAAACCAGATATCAGTTTATTAAAGATATGCAAATCTGTGAAGGAGAACCCAGAAGTCTTAATCATTTGCTTGTTAATTGTAACGTAAGCATTCAGTATGAAGGGTAGTGACAGGAGGTGACTGTGTCTGCTGCTCTCAGGCCCTGGAGCTGGACAGCAATAACGAGAAGGCACTGTTTCGGCGTGGCGAGGCTCTCTTCGGCATTAAGGAATTCGAGCAGGCCCGGGACGCCTTCCAGAAAGTTCTGCAGCTGTACCCCAGCAACAAGGCCGCCAAGACGCAGGGGGCCGTCTGCCAGCGGCACATCAAAGAGCAGCACGAGAAGGACAAGCGCCTGTATGCCAACATGTTCCAGAAATTCGCCGAGCGGGATGCCAAGGTGAGTCGCCAGGATTTCTCTCACGGCATAAAGCGATCCCGGGGACAGTTCCTTATGGGGACACAGAGGCGTGTTAAACTGTCTCCAGCTCCTCATTCCCACTAAAAGGAGTATTGGACTGGATTTTTTCTTTTTTTGGTGGGGGGGGGGGGGGGGAGAGGTGGGATTTCAGTAACATTCCTCAGAGCAAGGCAACCCTGATTTCAAGTCAAATTTGTGTATGTAAAATTTGTTCCTTATTGGTATTTTTCAGATAAGCAGGAATGTACATTTCTTGCTCTAATGACTACTTAAAATGTGCATGCTAATTGACAAATATGTCAGCCAGACTTCAAATTCCTAAGCAAGTTTTTTAAATGTGTAGTTCTACAGAAGAGCCACATGAGGGCAGCAGTCTGATTCATGTGCAGATTAGCTGTACTCTGTATTTTCCATTTGTCATATTTATTTGGAAGTTTGGTGTTTAATATTAAACATGGGTTATGCTTGGATGTTTACCACGGATATAATTTTCCTTCAACACGTTACCAAATTTTCCATTACTATAAATAGGAAAGAGTAAATCTATTACTAATGTTATCCAAGTTACACATTTTTTCTACATTCAAATTAAAAAACAAAAAATGTTTAAATGGCATCTGTTTCAAGTCAAATGTCTTATACTTAACTGGTGTGTAACTGTGGCAAAAGTGCCGCCTCCCTTTCCTGTCCATCTCTTTCAAGCGAGCTTTGCGATATCTCCTCCTTAGAAAGAGGCAGAGAAACCGAAGGAGGTGAAAGAGCCGGAGAGCAGCGAACATCAGAACGGCACGGAAATGGACATCGACCAGAACGCAGCACAGGAGCAGATGGCAGCATAAACGGGTCCTGTTCGTTTCGTTGTTTTCCTTTTTTTATTCATTCTCTGTAACTTAATGAATTGTGATTGTAGATTGTATTTTTTTTGCGGTAAGGGGAGGAGAAATTTCACTTTGGTAGAGCCCCTGATAATTTAAACAGTCATATCCCTACCTTAGTGTTGCTGGTTTAAACACATTTCTCCCCTCTTTTTTTTTAAATTGATCTCGAACGGCTCTGCTAGGCGACGCCTCCTGTCCTTCGGTGAACTCCACTCTCGTTCATCTGGACTCCGTCTGCAGTTTGAATTGCTTGGCCTAAGTGACGTGTGCATCCTTTCTGTGGCTCTTTGTGCCCTGGAAGGTCTTTATTCCACAGATGCAAAGAGCCAGTCCTCAGCAGCTGAGTGCTTTCTGTGCCTAAGAGTGGTTTTTTTTTTTTTTTTTTTTTTTTTTATCCTGGTCTTTACGTTAAGTTTACAGCAAGTGTAAGTCTAGTCACTTTGTGTTCCAAAATGCTGCTGCTTGTAAACTTAGGGTGCTTTGCGGGTTATTTAGGGGTGCAGGGGTATCTATTAAGTACTTGCAATGTACAATAAAATCCAGTTAACAGGATGCACAGTGTATTATGGTGGGGCTGTATCAGGATAATTCCATTGTTTCATGGTATTCATAATCCAATGTCTTTAACATTTTCCAGTGGTTAAAAGGATCTTCGTTTATGCATGTGGAAACATCAGGTTTGTTTGATTGGGGTGAATCTCACGACTGTTTCTACAAGCAAAAACTTCAATTTTTAGCCTTACCAGATCCCTTTATATTAAAACATTTGAATGTCATGTGGAATTGAGTTTAATTTCTTAATTATATGGCTACATGTAAGAACAAGACCAAAGTGGCTGATTCCAAACTGAACCGTATAGCCATTTATCAAACAATACCCCACTGGGAAGGCCGGGCTGTGCCAGGCTCGTGTCACTAACTGAGAAAGGGAATTTACTCTGTGTGGGGCACTGAGGTGGTTTGGCCGGCAAGGTGCATGTGTTCCTTTATTACTGACTGCTGTAGAGGAAGAGTGCTTGTTCTCTGTCCAGGAGTAAATCTGTTGTAAAGCAGACTATGGGGTGAATTGCAACTATCTACAATAAGGACAAATTGTATAACTGTTCCCCTGACTGCATGTGTTCAGCCCCTGAGTACTGATGGAGAGCAATCCAGGGCTTTCCTGTCACCCATAAGGCCCTGCACTGATCTGACCAGCTTCTTGGCTTTCCTCCTTCTAAAGCTTAATGTCTGATGCTTTCCTGGGTGTTTCCTCTTTCAACCACTTTTTTTATTCTTCAGAAAATAAATATTGGATGGAATCTTACAGTCTCATGCATCACGCTTTGCAAGACATGGCTCATACAAGTTTGCCTGTTGTCTGTAGCCATACCTTTGTCGACCACAAGTGTCTGTTTTTACAATACAGCTCTGGAAAAAATTGAGACCACTTAACATTGATTTCTGAACTTGGAGTGGGCTCTCAAATTTTTTCCAGAGCTGTATGTTGAGCTGTATTTTATACCTCCAGCCAGCAGGTGCCCCTCTAGTTTATGATTGACCTGTAAAGACCAACTCACTGTGCAGAGTTTAGCCGTTTCCCGGGACAGGGCTCATGTCACTCGAGGACTGGAAGAGTTCTGGAGGTGTACTGACCATTGTTGCTAAACTGTATTGTTTTAGGATCCCACGGTTATGTTTAAAGGTGTGTTTTTTTTTTACCACAAGTTTCTTGGTAAACTTGCTGTAAGTGAAAACGGGTAATTTCCAGAGTGCAGGATTCTATACACAGTATTCTGATGCTAATAAGAGGTAATGGACATCTCCAAGTGTGATTTCCTTCGATTGACTCAAAACGGACATCTCTACAGAGTGCTTTTCTGATGTGCTGTTCGTTAACATTTTGAGTTGTAGTCACTGGCCTGGGGGGTGGTTATGCTTGCTTAAGTCATTGTAATACACAACACTTAGTTACTTTTCCTGCCCGAGTGCGTTCCACTGTACAAACACTTTACCGTTAGATCATAGGTTTCCTGGCAGCTTGCTGGTCTGGTGCTTAAGAGTGGAGTGGTGACTGAAAGTGTAAGATTCCAGCATTTCCTTTTTCAAAACGTGTTCATGAAGACTTTCTCTGAGGTGTATGTATTTGAACTTTCTTTTTTGCTTTTTTTTTTTTTTTTTTTTTAATTAAATAAATTTTATGAAAACAAACTTAACTTCCTTGATGGGTTGAATGCATGTCTCACACTATAAAATGCACAGAGGGCCATAGTGCCTGCTTTAGATTTGACTTCCATCCTGTGGAAAGTAAAACTGATACTTTTAATAAAACAAAGAAACCATTATCTGAGGAAAATCAGTTTTGTTCACCAACAGCTGATAATGCAAATACCGAATGAGGTCACTGAGTGGGTTAGGCTAATTGTATTTTTGTTCTGTCATAAATCACCCTAGTTATCATTGCATATTCGCAGCAGTGATAGGAAATGTATTAAAGCTCTGAATTGTGCTTTATTTGAACCGCATCTCAAATCTCTTGATACGGCAGTCAATTCCTTAAATAGTTTGTTTGGTATTTGTGATGGGCAGGATAAACTCTTCGATGATAAATATTTGTTTCCTTTGCCGGACTAAAATAAATACTTTCTGATTGCAACATCAACAAATAAGGTGAATTGACAGCTTCCAGGTGTGTAGATATCCTTATAGCTTCTCTCTTTATCAGCTTACAATGAATTGCCTCATTTCAGTCATCGCCGGGGTCTTCTGTGAGAGCTATGCAAATTGCTGTGATTTTCAATCCGCTGTTATTAGTGAGAACTGAAAGCTAACGGACCAGTGCCCTCTGTTGGCTGAGGAAGTGGTAGTGCAGGTTTAAACGTGTTTGTGCTGTTCTGCATTACCGCTCTGTGTAGGGGAAAACATATTTTTGTATCGATTTTATCTTTACCAAAACCCACGTCAAGTCTACAAACCCTTAAAACCTGCTTCAGCAAGTATGAGCTTGTTTCCTACCCCCCCCGCCCAAAGCCTTATCTACACCTGGCCTTTTGAACTGTATTAATTCCTTACAATCTCATTACATCCACATTACACAGAGAACTGTTGTTTGGATATCCCACACTACGTGATTATTATTAAATGTTTCCTTTAACCACCTTCTCCGTATGGATTGAAAAAGCAGAACTGCACAACTGCGAAGAATGCTGCTGGTCCAGCCCTAGCAATGCCTGACCAATGGATGTGCTGCTACTGCGATCACCTTCTCACAGACGGCCAATGAGCTGTCCTATTCAATCATGTGCTACATGCTTCTTGACACGGGGCACTTACATTTTGGAAACTTTATGGAGCAGTCAGTATTGGCAGTCAAACTTACGGCTCCATTTAGGAGACGTTACTGTACTTAATTGTGCTTGTCAGAAGCTAGCAAATGAAAAAACATTGTAACAGGTCACAGGATTTTATATTTCTCTTTTCGAGCTGCTGAAGCTAGGTATATTCATCTACAGGGGAGGCATTTTAACCAAAATATGTGTATAACCTGTGCCACCTGGAATTGTATATTAACTGTGGAATTCCCCCAAAATATTATAAACGCCCATAAATGTGAAACAGTTATCACAAATTGTATAATTATCCCCACCAAAAGATGAAAACTCCAACATTCACTGCTATACCAAAATAAATATGATTTTGAATATAGACTATGGGAGGAAGTTTTATATTTTAAGTATTATTTTACATACACGGGTTGTACACCACTGAAAAGCATTGATGTAACATAAGATGAACTTTCAACTATATCAGCTAGTCTTGTTAAACATACTATGTAAATGTTTGATTAAATATTTCCCTGTTGCCCATAGTTTGCTTGTTATTGTGTGTGCACATGTTAGTGTGTAAGCAAACTAGCAGTTTTGCATTTTTCTATAATTGCTATTATTTGTATACATTTTGCACAGCATGCTTTTCCTCTGTAGTGATGACTACAGCCTATAATTACATAGCACCCTGTAAACTGTGTCTCGGAGTTTCAAATGCAAAAGACGATTCTAATGCAAGACACAATATCAAAATATTACTAATATAATGAATATTTGCAGGTCTTTTCTCAGTTCATACACAGAGAAAAAGGTTTTACTGAGTGAGTCATGTAATCCCTTTTCCTGTAAATGTTATAATAATGAAAACTTATATCCATTACTTTATTATATTTTTAATGCATGGTTGAAATGTGTGATCCTAATATTTGTCATATGGTGACAGGCCCCTATTTGTATATTTTAAATATGTGATGTGTTAGTCTGTAATCCATATATTTATTTTATAATTAGAAAATATATGGTGAGGTTAATTTCTACAATATATTTTCAACATGTGAAATTCATATATGGTTTACAGACTAAAATTATAGTTATATATATATATATATATATATATATATATATATATATAATCTCTCATTTAATGTGCCTCTTGTTTTATCAGCTGTGTGCACATAAATAGACTGGTGGAGTAATTGAGAACATTATTTGGATCGAAAATTGTGAAAACCCTGCCTCCCTCAAGGACTGGAGATTGTCTCATCTACTGTAACATTTGGGAAAAGTTTGTGTTGTTTTTGCTTTCACTCCAGAAGACTACAGTACAAACATGCATTCAGTACGGTGCTACAATACAACGATCTGCCGACTCAGTCCCCCTAATGACATATCTGTCTGACCCTAAACATATCCCTATGGGTTTACAGCCATGGTATGGTTTGCGGCTTCTCGGTGAAGAATGTGTGCTGTAAGTGTAGTTTATATTCTGGGCGGCTCGTGATGGCAATGATTGCATCGAGGTGCATATAATTAGTCTGTCCTGCATCTTTCCATTTCGTGTTACACCGCTAAATGGTGCTAAGAAGTTTTCAAATTGTGGGATATTGTCCTGTACACTAGCATTACAGAATGCAAGGAGACGCACATTGCTTAATTTAAAAGGTATTTAGGGAGCGGTACCTCCACTCCATTTCCTTATTAGTATTGTGAGTATGTGTCATTTGTTTGCTTTAACACTTTGCGTCAAGCAGAGAGATGGAAGTTACTCTTGAGAGTGATGCCACACAGATGCCTTGTATGGAGTCCTGGAAAAAGCAGACTGTTGCTTCATATGTTGACTGCTTTAGAAATCTAATGAAAACGTCAACTGAAACCACACATACAATCCCTTTAATGCTAATAAGGAAACAGTTTTTTTGGTAATGAAATACTACTCAGTAGACTTTTACATAAATTAAACAAAGAACAAGTTATATCAGATAGGACTTTATCCTCAGCTGAATTCCATTTCCGATCAAAATAAAAACATCTGAACCTTGCAAAAACAATATAGCATCATTTCCTATTCGGTTTATGTGTGGAAGTTGAATCAGGTGGCTGAGGACAGACAGAAAAACCTCCAGGGTTTCTTGGTGAGATCATCTGAGGTATATTTCTGTACCCTGGATAGAATCAAGTGTAGAGTGCTCTTCTATAGATACATTTAATATTAAGTCTTACTCTTTGAATTAAATGTATTATAAAATATTAGGCTCTAAATGATAAAGTCTTGCATTCTTAGCCCATAGCAAAAATGGTTTCAATTCAAAATACATACACACACATATGTATGTATATATATTTGTTACTGTACTTTAATCCAGTTAATTTGAAAGTTGTGTTGTTAATTTTTTACAACCTGAAAACACCTGGACGATTGACTTGGGAGTTGTCAAGTCTATTGAAAAGTCTATTGCCGAGCTTCAGACAACCCATAATACACCATGCATTCAAGAGACTTGCAGTCTTTGACAGCAGGCACTTAAGACAGCAGGCTGCAGACAAGGCTGTCATTATGTTTGGCGGTGGGTGTTGGGCAGAGACGAGGCTGAATCACTTTAACTAGTCCTGTTTCTGTGCACAGTTCTGCAGTGGGTGAATTTCCAGGTCTTAAAATGCCCAGAGAGAAGTTTTTCCCAGGTACTTAGGTGTTTGATGCATGAAGAAAGGAGATAATAGGCTACTGTTGAGTCAAACAAATTCCCACATAATTTATAAAGAAGCCACATCCATCCACATAAGTAGACTGAATTCTATTATAAACGTATATTATTTATGTAGATAGGTAGAATTATTTTAGAAAATACATACACTCACCTAAAGGATTATTAGGAACACCATACTAATACTGTGTTTGACCACCTTTCGCCTTCAGAACTGCCTTAATTCTACGTGGCATTGATTCAACAAGGTGCTGAAAGCATTCTTTAGAAATGTTGGCCCATATTGATAGGATAGCATCTTGCAGTTGATGGAGATTTGTGGGATGCACATCCAGGGCACGAAGCTCCCATTCCACCACATCCCAAAGATGCTCTATTGGGTTGAGATCTGGTGACTGTGGGGGCCAGTTTAGTATAGTGAACACATTGTCATGTTCAAGAAACCAATTTGAAATGATTCGACCTTTGTGACATGGTGCATTATCCTGCTGGAAGTAGCCATCAGAGGATGGGTACATGGTGGTCATAAAGGGATGGACATGGTCAGAAACAATGCTCAGGTAGGCCGTGGCATTTAAACGATGCCCAATTGGCACTAAGGGGCCTAAAGTGTGCCAAGAAAACATCCCCCACACCATTACACCACCACCACCAGCCTGCACAGTGGTAACAAGGCATGATGGATCCATGTTCTCATTCTGTTTACGCCAAAATCTGACTCGACCATCTGAATGTCTCAACAAGAGACTCATCAGACCAGGCAACATTTTTCCAGTCTTAAACTGTCCAATTTTGGTGAGCTTGTGCAAATTGTAGCCTCTTTTTCCTATTTGTAGTGGAGATGAGTGGTACCCGGTGGGGTCTTCTGCTGTTGTAGCCCATCCGCCTCAAGGTTGTACGTGTTGTGGCTTCACAAATGCTTTGCTGCATACCTCGGTTGTAACGAGTGGTTATTTCAGTCAAAGTTGCTCTTCTATCAGCTTGAATCAGTCGGCCCATTCTCCTCTGACCTCTAGCATCAACAAGGCATTTTCGCCCACAGGACTGCCGCATACTGGATGTTTTTCCCTTTTCACACCATTCTTTGTAAACCCTAGAAATGGTTGTGCGTGAAAATCCCAGTAACTGAGCAGATTGTGAAATACTCAGACCGGCCCGTCTGGCACCAACAACCATGCCACGCTCAAAATTGCTTAAATCACCTTTCTTTCCCATTCAGACATTCAGTTTGGAGTTCAGGAGATTGTCTTGACCAGGACCACACCCCTAAATGCATTGAAGCAACTGCCATGTGATTGGTTGGTTAGATAATTGCATTAATGAGAAATTGAACAGGTGTTCCTAATAATCCTTTAGGTGAGTGTATACAGCATGCAAACATAATCATAACCATATGTAGACAATAAGTACGTTTATTTAATTAATTGGAGACCCCTGTGCCTCCACACTCCCTGTTCATGAAATCCAACTACTTGTTGTCCTGAACATTAAATAAATTACAATAATCCGTGTGTCATTAAAGAGCTGTCACAATATTTTACTTCTTTTTATTTTATGAATTGATTTATTATTGATTGTTAAATAGCATAATATGTAGTAGTAATTTTAAACAAATCTATTATTATGATGATTATGTCATTACATCCAGGTTTGGTCTTCTAAAAAGGTTCACGCAGAACTCAGTCATTTTAAAACCCATTCTGTCTCACTTTGTGTAATTGTGGAATCCACGTCTTGTCACATTAGAAAGGTAGCAAGGCTGTTAGGACTCAGCGATCAAATGGCATTTGGAGCAGTGGGGGGTCACTGTGGATGAATGGCCTATGCTCTTTATTTCCAAAACATTGCCTGTCACACATACTTTGGCGTTGGATGATCCCACACCATTAGCCTTCAGACAGCGAGGGACAGACCCTGCCAAAGAAACCTCATTTCCATGTACTTCTCAGACAAGATTGTAATTGAATCAGCTACTGGGGCGCAAGAACAAGGTAAAGGATTTCATTTTAAAACGCTAATAAAAAAAAACACTGTTTTATCATTAAAATAAATCAAACCGAGACCAAAGTGGATCTAAGTCATTAAATCCTTCATTTGTATTAGCAATGTCTCTCTTTCATTTCTAACCTGTTCACTGCTCAGATAATTTGGACGCTTAATTCTTAATTCTTTGTTTCGAAGCCCATTGGTAACGCAATCTGCCCTGCAATCCTTGATGAACTTTCCTTCTCATATCCTCCCATTACTGTCTGAGAAATCACCTTTTTTTGGAACAGTTCAGGTAGTATGACCAACAGCCACTTCAGCAACCACAACCACAGAGCATCACACAAGTTTTGACATGCAATGCCTTGGTGAGAACTCATGACTACAGACAGCTGCTGTAAATCAAGCCATATTCATGGGGAAAATGGTAAATTTGCTTTCAAATGGATTTGGGGGCACTAAAGTTAGTAAATGTGTCACGTGTGCAAGTTACACCAGACTAGTGTTGATAAGTAGTCTTATACTTTGCTCTGTAATATTGCCTACCACCTTGACACATGTTGTTTACATGCCAACAGGGTTACTTTCCAACACGGTATGGAAAAGCAAAGTTAACATTATTAGCATGGGAACATTTCAGACCATGGAGTTGCCTGGAGTAAAGCAATGCAGTCAGTTGACAATCATGGGCTTGACGTCGGCAGGAATTTCGGTTATAGAAGAAAATGTTGCCAAGCGAAATCAGTCGCTGCATCAAAGAACATAGGGAATAATTATTTTTAAAGAACTGTTGTAGGCAAATCAATACAAAATCTAAATTATCTAGGTTAATATCTCTACAATCCTACCGATGTATACACCCAGTCTTCTGTAATAGAAAATAACCATGGCTTTATTTTATTTTATAGTTTTTTTATTTTATTTTTTTGGACTCCTAACAGTATACATCTGTACTCTTAAAAGAAAGACAACTTCTGTTTTTAACGATTTCTCCCTCCCTAAATTACACTGAAAAAGAAGAAAATGTTATTATTAATACACATGTCAGCTTTTACTGTGAACTCTCGCATTATAAACAACATTTTAAAGGAAATTGTTTGGACATATTTTACCTTTTCTTTTCCGTAATGCAATCCAAGGCTGTTATAGAGAAACCATTCAGGAGAGAAACCCAATATAGCTTCCTAAGCACTTAAGTGTTCCTTGTTTTGGTTGCACTGACCTTGGGTTTAATTTAACAGGTAATTAGGATGGAAAGGTTGGGGGTCTTCTTGCAGTCTCGCTGAGGCCCAATCAACTTTCAGAGCCCGTCTGCAGCTGATTAACTGATTTAACCCTCACTGAACCATTCTGCAATCACACCCAGTATTAAATCTGTTTAGGACCTCTAGTATATGTTGTTTGTTAAGATGTAATCTATTTCACTCGTTCTTCCATCAGGACTTCTGCAGGTCTATTTGCTTTTTTCACCTCTTTCCTGTCTCCATGTCCATTTACCTACTGACATCTAATTTTTGTTTTCCAAGATTTGCATTTAAGATGGAAAAAGTGCAGCTGTGGATCGAAGCAAGTGGAAACATCTGGGCCAAGAACTGAACGTTTCCATTTAAAGGCTATATATTAACAGGCATGTAAAGGTTCAAAAAAGTCAAAGCCTTTTAAGTAATGTAATTTGGGAGATGAAGTATGATTCCCAAATGCAGTCAGCCTCTGTGCCTAAAAAAACATCAAGGGCGGCCTTAATGTATGGTCACCAACCCCGGACCCTGAATACAAACATGATGCAACAGGAAAGATGTATGTTTGAAGTAACAAGAAGAGACCACAAAATACACACAAAAATATGCAAACCAGAGTGTGTGCTGCGAGTGTAAAACAGGTTTCACAATGTACACAATGACTTGGAAGAGAATTTCATCCTCTTGTGGCTGGACACGTAGCAAAAAGAGTGGATCAGAACGAGACCAAGGAAATACTGGACATGATACCCTGAATTTGCAGAAGCAAGTTGGGTGAAAAAAGGCTACGTTTGTGGAAAACTGTTGGGGAAGCTTCTCTTGAGATATATGCCATATTCAGATACAGGAAGGATCTACATTTCTGTAGCTTTTAATTCAAGGCATGGCATGCACATCACTGCAGCCTCCTGCCATCCAATACAGCCTGGGAGGCAGCAGGGCTTGGTCACCTAGCAACGGCACAGGGTACCTGTGGGGATAGGTTTACATCACCTTGGCTGTAGAGCAACATGATATCTCACAGCCTGCACCCACAGTCAAACCCTGCAATAATCCCCTGAAGAACATCCCATGTTTAAAATAGTACACAAAGTCTTCATTTTTGTGAGATTAACCTTCACAGACACAGGTGACCATAATAAATCAATCGGAGCATTAATAGGCAGACCCCCGAAGTTCTGTGGCTGCTAACATTTCTTCTTCTTGAAAATATACCAACCACTTAACACTGAGAGAGGGAGAGAATGAGAGAGGGTTGGGGATATGCGTTCGTCCCTGTTAAATACTGGTATATGGACAGACACCACAGACGAGATTCATTCCAACACTAATGAAAGTAATCAACTGTAATCAAAAGTAATTGAAAATAGAAAAGCAAAAGCAAAAGAAACAAACAAAAAGCTATTTCATAAATGACACCCATGAGCACAATTGAAGGAAATGCAAGGAAAATGCTTATCCACCATTATGTATTTTGAATTGGTTGCTTTGCATACAGAAATGTGGGTCTTCAGTAAGTTTTCAAGGGAGATTTCCAGCTCACCCGATCACTTTGATCACGGGTGCATAACTGAGACAGACACAAACCAGAAGACAGCTAAGCACAGTGTTTGTAACAGGGTGTAACAGGGCTATTTCTCCTGTTCAATGGCCTTTGTCCTGCCTGCTTTCTTTCCTGAATGAGGTGTGGTCTCAATCCCATGGAGCACAATACAGAACACCTTATCCTTGCCATTATTTCAATTAAATTAGCTAAATTCCCTACACAGGGTCATGATAACAAACTTTGATGAGTCTGTATTCACTTCCAGTGGAGCAGGCAGCACAGACGTCAGTGATGCTGTATTCCTGACATGCCAACTCAATTCTGCGCACATGGCCACTGTTTTCAACAAGAGCCGATTACAATCTGCAACTTGTGGTGGTTTTTTTGTTTTAGTTTAAACTCTAAATGTCCCATGCAGCAGTTTGCTCCGTCGCTAAACCACAGGCATCATGAGAGTAGTGACATGTGTGACATTTGCATACCCATGTGCTGGCAGGCACTCCAGTGTGGCTGTCCAAAGACACCCATGACCAGAGCAGCAGAGTGGCGGCGTTCGAGCTGCGCAGTTCTGCGCGGCTCCACCAATGGGGGCCGCGGGATGGTGCAGATCTGCGCAGAGCTGGGGAAATGTGCGCTAAACCAACGCGACCATTATCTCACCTGCGGGCCGGCGCGCTGTATCAGATGAACCTGGATACCTGCTGGTGTGGAGCTGCGCTGGGCGGCGCGGGTTAAATCCCTCCTTCAGCTGCGCATCACACGCAGACACCGTTTCACACGCGTGGGCTCAGTGTCCGCGCAGAGAGCGGGGCGTGCTGGGCTTTCTTTTTTTTTTTTTTTTTTTTTTTTCTCTTCCTCCTCCTCTTCTCCTTCGGTAAACTGGACAGATATAGGACTCAAAAGTTTAAAACAACGACCCCCAGTCAGGCAATTGAAATGTTTGTAAAGCTTGCGAGTGATTTGCATAGGCTGGGTTATCGCGGAGCGCAGAAGTCACCATGACTCGCCTGTCGGGGCTGCTTGTGCACAGAGAGGCGGCGGGCGGACCGGAGAAGCAGCGGCGGGGAGTGTGAACTGAAAAAGTGCCAAAAAATGATTGGCTTTCTCCCCTTCAAGAAACTAAGGAGAAACTTCAGATACCTTGTTTTGGGAGCCGTGTTGATGATTGTGGTTTTGACGGTGTACCTGGAATTCGTTGCGTCCAATTCGTGGAGCAGCAGCCCCCGTGAGTATCGCTATGCGTGTGAATGCTGTGTATTGGTATGAATATCGGCATGGCTAGGGTTGAAGCCCATGCCCTTGGTGGTGGCTTGGATGCATCTGAGAGGACTTCAGTGAGCAGACGTGTCCCATGCGGCGCCCGCAAACTTTCCTGCACATGTGAGCAGTGCAGCAGGCTCAGCTCTGCACACTGATTTCATGTCTAAATGAAGTTTCCGTGCGGTTTTTAAATGCCTAAGTATGCGGCTTTTTTGGTGCATGTTGTGATGCATGCCTAGGGTGTCCGAGCCGTTGTTCCCTCCTGTGTAATATGTCGAGTCTAACAACGCTGTTCCTTTGTCTCGGTGACGTCCAGCTCCATCTCCAGTTGCGTCCATCTGACTCCTGTGCCTCCTTTGGGGATTTCTAACTCGGCCCGTGTTTAAAGCAAGTGGATTTGATAATGCAATACATGCAGTGCGTAATGGGAAAGGGAAACTGCTTTACAACAGGGGTGTGTTGTTCCGCAGTGTCGGTCTCGTCACCTTGATTGATCTGGGTGATGTGAAATCTGTCTAAAGTCTACAATTACACGTTGATTTTCCAGGTGAACACTTTGGTTCCTCTTGGCCTGATGTCTGCTTGCACTTTGCCATATGCATGAAACGCATGTGTTTTTGTGTCTGCTAAATGAGTGCAGGTCTTCATTGGGTTAACGTCCGATACTAGTCATCCGTTCCCATGCACATGTACTGGTCAGAGAGAAATTGTCAAATATGCACTAAAGGCAGCAGGATTTTTACATTTTACAACTATACAAATATGCATGTCCCATACATTAGAACAAAGGCCAAGGTATATGAGCAATTTCACCCACAGATAGAAACCTGTTGTACATTAGAGCAAATATGATTGTTCAGTGCAGATCTGGCTTATTAGCATTACAGGCTCAGTCCTCAGCTCGGCTGCATTGGTTTTAAAAAGGTATTTAAAATGCCCTCGAAAGTGTAACTTATTTAAGACGCATGTTAAACGTATTGCAGTACGAATCCTAGCCAAAACACGAGGTAGGATTTGAAATAGTTTTGCAAATATAGTGTATCGTTTCAGTTTTATCCAACATTGCCTGAGATGCATGCATCACTTATTTGCTTTAGATGTTTTACTGTGATCTGAGCTTGTCATTTGGAGTCAGATACTGCTTGTCTTTATTTGAAGTCCCATTGTGAAATTTCAATAATCAATAATCAAAAGCATGGACAATCTCCTGCAGCGCAAACCCTTTCTACTGGTTATGAGGGTTTTAGTTAAACACATGTATATTGGTTTATAAGCCCTGTGTTTCTCAAAGGGTGTTTGTTACTCCACCATTATTTAATTGGTAAATAAGTATAATAACGACTGTAAAATAAACATTTATTTATTTATGTATTTATTTTCTGAAGTCTGATAAAGGATGTTCTGGTAATGTGAAAACAAATATTTAGCCAATAGTTTGAGAACATATATAGAATTTCTGCCTTTTTACACAGGTAGCCTATTTGGTACTTTATCAATAGATGAGCTAGTGGCTTAATATTCCAGATCATGCTTTTGAATTATGCATTACATTGGTTTTGTCCCACCTATGATACAAATAAACAGCTTAAATTAATTTACAATTTAGTTACAAAACATTTAAAGTTTCTAGGAGTGTACAGTAATTGTATAGAATTAAATTCCACTTAAGCTACTTCCCATGAGTCACCCCACCTGTCAGCCTTCAGTAGTATGAGAATGAAGGGGGACACTTTATATTTATGTTTTGTGGAAAAACTCTTGTAAAATATGATGGTGATAAATGTTTAATGGTTATAATGTTTAGTGACTGCTTTATTATATTTGATTTGTGAAGTTGAGGAAGTTATTGAATACATTGTGTTTGTCAACACTAACCTGTGGAAGCAATTACAGCTGTGCATCTGCTAGGAGAGGTCTTTATCAACTTTGCACACCTAGATTTGTTAATATTTGCCCATTCTTGTTTACAAAACTGTTCAAGCTCTGTCAATTTCCTTGGGGAGCGCGGATGGAGTCCTGCCACAAATGTTTGTGCTCTGGCTGGGCCGCTCAAGGGCATTTACCTTTTTGTTCCTTAGCCACTCCAGTGTAGTTTTGGCTGTGTGCTTCGGGGGTGTTGTCGTGCTGAGAGATGAACTCTCCCAGTTTCAGCTTTCTTGCAGAGGGCAGCAGGTTTTCCTAATTTCCTCTTGTATCCTGACCCAGTGCCAATGAGTAACATCCCCAAACCATGATGCTGCCACCACCATGCTTCACAGTTGGTATATTGTTCTTTGGGTGATGAGCTGTGTTAGGTTTGCGCCAAACATAATGATGTGCACTTGGGCCAGAAGTTCCATTGTAGATTTGTCAGACCACAAACCATTTTGCCACATGGCTACAGAATCTCCTGAGTGTTGGGATTCAAGGTGGGTTTTCTTGAGTTACATACAGGCCAGATCTGTGGAGTGCTTGGGATATTGTTGTCGCATGCACACTTTGACCAGGTTTGGCGATAAAAGCCAAAGTTTGCCATTGCCCTCTTGGTAGCCGCTATGATCAGTCTCCTACTTGCTTGGTTATCCAGTTTGGAATCGCCAAATCAAGGAATGGCAGGGTCTTGGTGGTGCCACACACTTTCTACTGCTTAATAACCCCCATGACTGTGCTCCAAGAGATATTCAAGGTCTTTGATAATTTGTATACCCATCTCCTAATCATAGTTTTTCCTAGAGTTCTTTTGAAAGCTCCTTGGTGCTCATAATTGAGTCTTTGTTTTGAAATGCACTACTCAGCAGAGGGAACCTTTAGGAACTGCTAAATGTATGCTGAAAGAATTAAAATACTAGAATTTAATGCATGTAGGCATTTGGTGTGTGAATTTGAAGGTAATTGTTACACCTGATTTAATTTAGAATTGCTGTTACAAGGGTGGTGGATAGTTATCCAACCAAGTTTCAGCTTTTATTTTTAATTACATTTCAACACATTTCTAGAATGTATTTTTCACTTGGAAGTTGTGGGGTAGGATGTGTAGATGAGTGAGAAACACCACATGTTTTGAAAAGGGTGTAGACTTTGTATAGGCACTGTGTATTGTGACTGAATTACTGTTGATCCAGAGTAGACGCCATAAAATCAGCATTGAAGGTTGGGGAAAACTAAAGATTTTATCTTTTATGCAGGGATCCCTTGCCAGAAAAGCAGGGTTTTACATAAGGCTTGTCCTTCTCGTCCATTAAACAAAAATAAATAAAGAGGCTGCTGTAAAACTGCACAGTCTGCAATAAGGCAAAACAAACAAGCAAGAAAAGCAAATACGCACTTGAATGAATAGCTCTTCCTCTCAGCCTTTGACTTGGCTTTAAGCTACTGTTTGACCCCCCCACCCTCTCAGTGTTCAGGGCCATGAAGTCCATTTACCACAGTTGTTTTGCCCATATTATGGGGGTAAATTAGGGCTGTGATGTTTGTGAAACATGTGTGGACTCCATATCTGATCAGCAGTGAGATGATGATGTTAACAATAGGATTTTTGTTTTCATAATGAGTTCGGTTCTGTCTAAAGTCATACTGTGTGTATTAATAATGAGAACATAAATAATTTAAAGTGGCATCTATTGTATATGCTTGTCTCTTGTAAAATACAGTGATGCCAATTTTATACAGTGTAGTTAAGATGCACAGGATTCAGCTACACCTACACATTTTTTGTATTTGTATACATTTGTTCTGTTTTGGATTGTATCTTAATGACTGTTTTTAAACTATTTCAACTATGCGTTACATCCTCTACAGACAAATGGCAATGTAATGACCGACCATTTATAGTGCTGTTAGTGAAATATTTATATTTGCTGATCAATATTGGCTAGTTTCTCCTTAAATACAGATAGTCTGGCCAAAGCATAATAAACACCCTGCCTATGATTTGATTTGAGTGTGGTAGATGAACAGTTGACAGAAGTAATTAAGGAATAATAAAAACGAAAGAGGGACTGTGCCTACAGAAAAATTGTGTATGATGAATCTCTCATTAGAGATTAGTGAGTATATCATTATTCCTGTAGTGAATGGGTTCTCCTCTCTCTAGAACAAACCCTGAAGTATAAACATTCATTCATAGTTGGGCTCCCAGCCATTACTCTGGATTTGTAGTTGTGTTGCTGTCAAACATGTGTCCTATTTCGGTCATACATACTCTTCTCCACATCCTAAAGTGCAATCTTAAATAACATTCAAATTGCAGTCTCTCCACAGTACAGAGAACGAGGGTGAATGCAAATCAGTCCGTAAAGAATCCTTTCATCCGACTAGCTAATGGTTGCAATAGTTGTGCTGAAGCAAAACGGGGAGAGTAATGCTCAAGGCTCATGTTTCTTGGCAGTGTGAACTTTAAAAGGGTGTTGGAAAAACTTCACTGTCACCTTTAGGTTCCACTGACACCTGCTCAGCTTCAGAGATACGGGGCAGACCTGTCTGTGCTTGTTTTATATGGTGTGTGAATTTCCTTTCCAGCTTTGTTCCCCACACTCCCAATTGTCACCCTGTTACAGTGTCAGCTTTCTATTGAAATCCAATCCCTGTAGTGGCTATATAATAGTAGTCTGGCACATTTCTATATTTATTTTGTGAAAAGATGGTTATTTGTTTTCTAGTTTCCACACTCTCATCTGTGAGTCAGACTGAGAGGAGACTAGCATTTAATCATCCAGCTACTGTTTGCACTACATTGTTTGCTTCAACAAATAATGCTGTAGGGTTTGTTTGTAGACTCCCCCTTTCTTATCTATATGTGCCTTTGAACAAGTAGGATGGGCGTTTGTATCACTGGTGTCAATTGCCCTGCTTCCTGTGGGGTTCTTGGCAGGACAAATCGGCTAACCAGCATTTAGTATTATAGTTTGTGAGTGAATTGATCAGTCTTAAAGTTCACAATCCCTGGTGCAAAATCACCATAACGAGCAGAAGGTTGTGTAGGTCTCAGAGTTTCTGATATCCAGTAGTACAATCACAGCTATTCTAAAAGCTTTATGCATATTGTAAGTGTTGTTTGTGTCATTAAATGTCAGTATAGTTGAAAGATAGATAAAAAATAATATTTGAGCGTTTTAATTTAAAACCACATTTTGTTGCACCGTTTGATCAGTTGTCCATTTCCCTCCCGATTTTAACTTTTAGGTGCATTACAATATCTGCAGAATCATATGACTTTTAAGTTAATATTTTATTATGAAAGATGTTTGAAATGCCTAAAGCTGGTTCACATTTTCAATCCTTCTGTTAACCTCAGGATGATTATTAGGAGGATTTTCCAAAGCCCTGCAGGCACTGATTCTGTGAGTGAAGCTATGTGAAGAACTTTGATGTCCCTTGAGGATATGTTTCACACACTTTACCTATTTGAGTTTTTAACATCAAACAAGTCTGAGATTTGCAGACCAGCTGGTACTATAATGCAAAATAACTTTGTGTCTTGCCATACATTTATAGATGGTAACATGTTTAGTACTTGGTTGAGATCATTCTGATGACCTCTATTTGCTCCATTGTAGTTTATTCCTGTTATCGGTGGACAATAGCAGTTGATGGGGTCAGGACCTGTTCTCAGTAGACCAATAGAAAGTTCTGCAGTTTGGTAATGGTTTCTCAATCAAATCCCATGATAAGGATCTTGGGCGTGGAGCAGGTGGAATGACTTGTGCTCCTGTGTCCAGTACATGAACCCGGAGGAGGGTTGTGGTTCTGCACAGGGGTGTTTGTGCAAGATGAGGAGGTGTGTTCCCCTTCAGAAATCTAGAGTGCAAACTGTTGGATTTGTTCAGGAGGAAAAGGCATTCAACAGTGTAATATTTCAATAAAAGAAAAGACAATTACTCAATTACTTTATGATAAGTAAAATATGGTCCTCAATGTAATGCTTTACACTTTGTGTCGTATCATAGGGAGCTCCTTTGAGATATTTGAGTGTACAGGCGTTTGGTAGCTAATGTGTCACTTGCACACTAACCTTGAGATGACTCTTCTGTTGCAAAGGTATGGTTTGTAAGGTGTATTGTTCCTATTTTTTCTGGCCTAAAGCAAAATAGCCTGTCTGACTTCTGACAGGCTGCTCATGTCCTGCCTGACAAAGTACTGTATTTTAGTTTGTTTGGAAAGAGTTCTTGTGTTAATGGTACCTACCAAATTAATAATGGCTCAATTTTGGTTTGTCTGGTCAATAGACCTATATGACATTTCTAAAAAAAAAAAAAAAAATGATAGGAATGAATGAATTTGTTGTAATGACATTTAACAATAAGGCCCTCGAATTACTGATCTTTGAATGATCAGGACAATATCAAACAGGACACAAAGCAGACCAGGCAAGTCTTATTCAATTTGCCTTCACTACTGATTCATTTATTTGCTGCATCACATCCTGTTTATGTATGTCTTGCTCAAGAGCAGTATTGTCATAATTCTTTGACTGCAGAGGAAATGTTTAATTTAGTATCATAACGGATTTGATTATCAAATTATCTCTGCTGGGATTTTTCATATACCTACAATACGACACCTCAATACTCAACTCCAACTCCTGTATCAAATATCACTGGCCTGAAATCACTGATTTAAGTAAACACATGTATAGTGTGGCTGTTTTTAAAAGCATTGCAATGTCAAAGATGCATCGTTTATCTGTTACTATAATCCATGTGCCCCATAGGTGGAGGAGTAGCTTCTGTACCATGTCTTCCTTAGTCTCATTAGAGATTAGAGACGGAATGATTTTCATCTTTTGTTCTACAATGCTTTCTATACAATATGCGAAATATGTTTAATATCATTGAGAATTAATCTTTTAAGTTAATGGCTCTAATCAGATATGTGAAGAAAACCTAAATGCATAAGTATTGTAACTTTACCAAAATGTCTGATCGCCTTTGTAGATGTTTAACATATTGTAGAGTAGATGATAAGCTGCATAAGCCTCACTTTCTGATTCGTCCCAAACTATCTACAATCTTAGTGTTGTCAAGGTAGCAATACACAAAACAATGCAAATGCACTATAAAGTTAGTGTGAAAGCACTGATGATTTATTTGAGGGCAGAGACTTAATAAGTTGTTATGGATGTTTTAAGTGTTTACAAAAACCTCTGGAGCTCTAACTGCATGTGTGTGACATTAAGAGGCGATGGAAACGTAAAGACTCATCAACACCAGAAATCGCAGATGAAACCTCAAAACCAGCCGAGTCCTTTCTGTGCAGGCAGGGTTTTAGCTTCATAATTTGACTTGTAAATTTCCAGTGCCCCTCTCTTAGTGTCTCTCAAAGAAAGCCCTACTCCAGTTGAAAGCAGACATTGCGAGTCCTCAGCTGAGAAGTGCACAAAAGGGAGGACGCTGCGAGAAATTGGGGGGGATTCCAAAACTGTGAGCCGAGTTAGATAACTGGGGTTGCCATGGAGCAGGGGCATTAAAAATGAAAAAATGTCTTCCAGTTCACTGGGATGTCAAATTTATTGGGCTTAATAGCTCCCGCGCACACTTAATCCTTCCTCCATCAGCCCTGGCGCTGCTGGCAGTCCACAGAGAAACCCATTCAGCTCCTGATAAATTAGAGCAGGCGGTTTATTTGGTCCAAGCCATTTAACACCACAGTAGGTTAACCACATACAGGGGACTTCAAGGTTTGACTTCAAGGTGCACAATGCATGGCACTACAGTGTGGATTACAGAACTATCCATTTCCAGTAGCCTAAGGATAGTTTTTTTTGTTGCTACATTCAGTATATTGTGAATACACCATTCCCCGAGTCTTCATTCATTCAGACGGTTAGCGTTCACATGGAAGGGCTGCCGTGTCAGGTGAGAGCTGCAAGACACTCGAGCAATTAATTTTTTTCAAAGGGAACCGGACTAATTAAATGAGATTAGAGAGCGCATTGTTTTTTTTTTAGGTGAATATTGCCCAGGTTTTCTAAAGACTCCATTAGACGGTCCCTGCCCCTTCTGGGTTTCTGACACCATTTATTTCCTATTTATCTTCTGATTAATTTTCTGCTCTGTTGTGTGCGCTCTTCTTTTTGTGTTGATTACCCTGTTTGGGCAGAGACTGCAGAGCCAACAGAATCTGGAAGTACCAGTTCTTTATGGTATGAAACAACTTGTTGGAAGCATGATTTGATTGTTTAATGCGTGTAAGTTGAAGGTGCTGATTACACAAACACAGATAAGTTGCTATGGTGGATAATCAGCAGCAAATAGATTACATACAAATGGTAGGAACTGTATGAAACAACCACAATGCTCCCCGATCTCTCTGAAAGTGCCCCAATTCAATGCAGCATTTGTTGGGGTTCCTGACTCATTTACCTGTATCCGTCCTTTCCAGAAATCCAGGGCAAGATGCTGCTCGTAATAAACACTGGCACAGACTTGCTGATTTATATTACACATAATCGGAAAAGATCCCTAAAGGCTTAGATGAAATGAAATAATTGCAGATAATATAACCGTGGTGCACTGTTTCCTTTGCACTTTTTTCCACAGCATTATGTGTCAAGAGTTTGCTTCCCTGTTGCCTTCACTTTCTGTTTAACATGCTTAAATACCTACTGGGAAACTTGGTTCTCAGAGTAAGAAACTAAACCCCAAACCAAAAGAGAGAGAAGGTGCCATAAAAGGAAATGAAAGTACACAGAACAGACTGTAAACTTCAGAGGGTTTCTATTATGCTGCTGTTTTCCACTAAGTACAGTAATTACAATGCTGTGGATGTACCTTCGTTCAATTCTACTCAATAGTAATTTCACTACATCTCTTATTATCCATGATATGAAGCTGTTTTGGGACTGAAATCTTTTCCAATGATCCTTGTTCTTATTTAAACCAAGTTAGTTTATACTCTGTTGTTTAGAACATGGTTCTTAATAAGTAGGGAACTACTATATGAAGGGTTTCTTTTGTTCTTGTTTGCTTGTTATGAAGACCTATTTTTATTTAAACTTCCCATTACTGCTGAGTAAAATAGAAGACGAACAAAGGAAAACGTACTTGCCTTCCTTTTCGTTTTTGTTAACTCTATATGGGATTGTCTTGATTGCAAAGGAAAAACTGGGAGATAAAACAAGTTAAGCAAGTTGTATTATGCAGTCATGCTGTAGGCCTACGTATGTTAAAAAAAAAAAAAAAAAAAAATAGCTTGAGATTTAATCTGTGGTAAAATCTTGAAAGGCACCCTGAATACATCTTTATTACAGTACACCTAGTCAGTATCAAATGTGATCAGCCATTGCACAGTAAAGATCAGTCCATTGCATAAAGGGCAAATCTACATTTTTTTGTTTAATTTTTTTTGTTTGCTGAAAAAAAGGCATAAGGGTTTAAAAGGGAAAAACTGAAACTCTAGTTATCAGATGGATTAAAAGGCCAAGGAAATTAATTTCTTTGGTGGAAACTGTTAACTGAACACTACTGCCTTCATTGAGTTGCCAAAAAAGCAGAAAGGATTAATTTACATTTTAATAAAAATGTGATCCTGCGTTTATCATGGGTCGTCTCATGTATCCTAGGAGTTCTGAGGTTTTTAACTTTTTTAATGATTATCAGTCTTCCTTGTCATCTTGGGAACAATGCTAAATTGAGAGTAACTGATTTGATTAGCAAAAACGAGGCAGGACTCCCCAGAAGCTGTTAACTTGTGTTGCTCTGTCAGTAAAAGTGCCTTTGAGATTGTCTTTACCATTTAAATCCCAATTTTATACTGTTTCAATACCCTTTTCCTCCATAAAGTATTTTTTTTTTATGTTTTGTTACAGTCTTTAATTATTTAATCTTTAAATTCTTTACTTTGCATTTAGCCCATCTCTGCTGGTGGTGCCCCCTGGTTTCGGGGGTTGTGAAGATGCAGGCAGGATCATCCGAGCTTTGTTCAGTAGACATTCTGGTGGTGGTGTTTTGTTTTGTTTCGTAAGCGAATTTAGCATTTGGCAAAGATTTTCCTGGCCTAGTCCTGAGGTGAGATGACTGTGGCAGTGTCCTAGGCCAGTTTGCCACAACAGCACCCAGCCAGCATTGGGACAACTAATATCCCAGCTCTTATTCTCCTTCTAAACTTACAGTACGGGCCCTTCACACCACTCCCCTCTGCTGCCTCAGACAAAGCTCTCTGTATTGAATATGCACACACACACTAAATGCCTTTTATCTTTTACTTTAGTGCTTCTCTGCAAATGGAGACAGACATTTCAAAGGTTTCATAAGATGAAAGCCCTCCACCCCCTCTTCTTCAACACTATTGTATAATGTTGGTTTGGTTTGAAAGAAAACAGAACCACCCTCGGCAGCATTGTAGCAACGTGAGAAGAGGGAGGGGCAGTAGTCTAGTGAGTGGCACACTAGGAGCAATACGATCCTCCTTGACTGGCTTCTGTGCCACTAGTGAAGTGCTGAAATCTTGATGACCCTTCTGGGTATTTGTTCCACAGAGGGCCCTCTGTCAACCAGTTCACCTTTGTACTCCGATGAAGCAGCTGGCGATGGCCCGACCAGCTACACAATGGGGCTTTTCTCAGGCACTGGGGACAACAGCTGCTTGGAGTAAAACAAACAGTGCTGTGCTTTCACAAGACCTGGCCTGCACACTTACTGTACTATACGACACCCTGCGCTCAGTATTTCCCAATGGTGTCTTGAGAAGAAGGAATAAAATGGTTGAAGCCTATCAACCTTGGGCAATTTAAATGCCAGCATACAATAAAAAGCTTACTTGGGGAGGAAATTTTTTGAAAAACCCATGAAAACACATAGTCCAAATACCAAATCCAAATTCAGTCCCAGTCCGTAAGAAAAAGTTCAATTGCCAGTTTCTTCTCAGTGTTTCTCTTTGAAGTTTTGCTCTCCAAGTCCCCACGTAGTCTCCTCTGTTCCAGGGTGAAAAGGTTCAGTTCCTCAGTCTTTCAGTAGGACATTCCCTTCAGACCTGGAATAAGTCTGGTTGCTCTCCTCTGAACTGCCTCTAGAGCAGCAATATACACTCACCTAAAGGAAAATCCCAGTAACTGAGCAGATTGTGAAATACTCAGACCAGCCCGTCTGGCACCAACAACCATGCCACGCTCAAAATTGCTTAAATCACCTTTCTTTCCCATTCAGACATTCAGTTTGGAGTTCAGGAGATTGTCTTGACCAGGACCACACCCCTAAATGCATTGAAGCAACTGCCATGTGATTGGTTGGTTAGATAATTGCATTAATGAGAAATTGAACAGGTGTTCCTAATAATCCTTTAGGTGAGTGTATTTCTTGAAGTGTGGAGCCCAGAACTGTCCACAGTATCCAGATGAGCTCTAACTAGTGCATTGTATAGTCTGAACATTACTGCCCTTGTTCTCAGTTCTGCACTTTTGAAAATATATACTAGCATTTGGTTTGCCTTTTATTGCTTCTCACTTTCCCCAGCCAAACAATGTGGAGGAGTCCACATAAACTCCTAGGTCTTTCTCATGCATTACTTCTAATTCTATTCCTCCCATAGTGTAATTATAGTGGACATTTTTGTTGCCTGCATGTAATACCTTGCATGTCCACATTGAATTTCATCTGCCAGGTGTTGGTCCACAACTGAATATTATCTGAGTCCCTTTGAATAACCTGTGGTGCCGAGATTGTATCTGCTGAGCCACCTATTTTAGTATCATACACGCGTATAGCCTACATGAGTTAAATTTTTGGATTTTAACTTAATACTGTAAAGACATTTTAGGAAATTCCATTTGATTGCCTTGCGAATTTCGTAGATTAAACTTGTTTAAAATGCAATTTCCAATAAAGAGGCTTAACTTCAAAATGATCATTTAAATGGCAATACAAATACTTTTCAAACTGCAGAATTGTTGCGGTGCGCAACAGCATTCTGTCCAGTGTGTTAATTATAATAATTATTTTATGACCAATGCAGATTGTTTGTATCAGCCCTCAGAAGGGGGCTTTCAGGCAGATCAGGGAATCCTGTCTGTAGCTAAAAGAAAGAGACTTTATATACTCTGTTTTTTTATGTTGTCTAGTGTCTCAAGTTCCCCACAACATTACAACATCAGGTTCAACACACACTGCATACACATCTAGTGAGAGCAATTTACCTTTTGGATTAAAAAAAAAAAAAAATGTTTTGCAGGGGAGGGGGTGTCACCATGATACATTTCACACAAATGAGGCAAAAGCACTTGGTATTTTTTGTGTGTCTATCTGTGTGTGTCTGCCTCTCTGTATTGACTACAGTGTAATAAAAATGTCTCGTTAGTTAGACCCTGCAATGTTAACTGCGATGTGTGAACTTACCATCTCATTTTTGGTGCCATGATTTCCTTTTCCTGTTAGAAATGAACGCTGCATACTTCCCAGAAAACTGAACCAGTTCAACAGGTCTTGCGATGTTATGATTTAAAGTGACCTAGAAACTCTGATTGACTGTTTCGTGCCAGCACCAGAGTTTGGTACTAATGATCTAGGTCAATGGTTCTTGACCCTGGGACGGCAGCACACTGTCCTGGTGATGTGTGTTCAAACCGGTCTGTCAATTACTTAATGGAACCATTAACTGATCTCATTATTTGCCTATTCTGAGCATTTACATAATTTTAAAGTTGGATGTTCCAAGTTGCATTTAAAATTTAAATAAGGCACTTGAATTCTCAGTTTTTGTAAACCAAGCAATTTAAAAGGTAAAATTAAGCACATTACCTATTAATTTAAGATTTTAATTGAGAGCTCAGTTGGAATGAAAAACAGCAGCACAGTATGCCCCCAGGAACAGAACCACTGATTTGAAATAATTGGTTAAATAATACAAACAGGCTTACACTCATGAAATATACTTTTTCTGCCTTCAAAGGATTTTGGCTACACTGAAACACCAGTTTGAGGATCACTGACTTAACTGAACTATTGTTGAAATATTATCTTATTAGGTATTCTATGCTAAATATTCCCCACAGTATACATTAAATATGTTACCCACACTTTACATAATGCCATTAGTTGGAATGAAGCGCTTAACCCCAGAAATGGACAAATCACAGAATTACATGTTCAATTTTATTTGTATGTATGTATTTATTTTTAATAAACATTGTTCAGAACAATCACTGATTTATGAAGGAGTATCAATCTAAAACTAAACGACCAATAAACAATAAAGGTTCTTGAGTATAAAAGTCACAAAACCAAGGTTGTTCTCTGTGGAAACAAAACTAAGGCTAAGTCTTCAGCTTCAGGGTTACAGATTTGATTTTGGTGGGGGTTCCAGCAGAGGGACATGTGCTTTCTTCAACACCTGGCAGCTGTCTATTGATTTTGCTCATTACCTTCTGCCTAATGGCTTCATATGGCACGTAGCATGCTTGGACAGCCTGTCTAATTGAGAGAAAGATAATTACAAGCAAACTTGATGATTCTGTTCTGAGAGGGTGATGAGAAGGGCAACACGTCTGTCTCCGCGATGCTCTGGAACCTGCGCTCTGTTGTCGCAGAGCAGTACGAATGTTGCCCATGAGATGAGAAAGCAATACAAACCATCTGAAGGAATGGTGGTATAATTGGGGCATAATGTATTGTTAATTGAAAATGGCTTAATTGTACAAACCAAAAACTGAACTAGTTTAAGAGAAAGCTGCAGTACCAGTCCAATTCTCTGTGCTTCTGATTTCATATGCATTTTTTAAAAATCATATGCGAGGAAGAATCTTTAAATTGTCCCTGCAGTGATTATGGTAGTAATTGGGTTTTTTGTTTCAATCAGTCGTAATGAAAAGAAACCGACAATTTTGTAATTTTGAAATCTTTAAATGGATGATGGATACGGTTTTATTAACATCAGCTATAATGTAAAAGAGCAGAACTTGCTGTACATTATAGCATATTATCGAAGATCACAGAGACAGTGAGTTTTCATAATCGTCCATAGCACTCATTTGAATTTGCACAGTGCATATTTGAGATAATCTTTTCTACACATTTGTAGACTTTGTGGGGATGAGTCGAAAGGCACACATGCATTTTGTCTGTGTTTCCATTGTTGTAGTTTGTTTGCTTATGTCACACCCACCTTCCTTTCATTTAAAGAGCATCCAATTTGGAGTCAGAATAAAGAGTGATTTTGTAAGCTAATCCAGTGCACCTGCGGTCCTGTTTTTGTTAAGAAACAGTTTCAGAACTGAATTCTGTATATCAGACCATCGGATAAAATAAATCACTGAATCCCCCAAAGCAACAAGTACATTATGTATATTTGACATTCATTTTATTTAGTGTTCAGTAGAATAAAGGAAGTTGTTTAACCTGGATAAACAATTAAATGCACACAATCAGATGTGGTGATCTGTCAAAAGGAAAAACAAATAAATGGTTGTGTATGTTAGTGCTAACTGTAGCCTATTTACCACAATGTTCAAATCTATGTATAAATCAGTTATCAAGTTTTTTCTTTCTGCATCACGGAGTATTTATGACACATTATGAGCTTGAATAACATCTTTCGGCTTGCAGTAGATCCTTTTCTCTGCAATCAATTACAAGCCAATAATATCCACTACTTCACACTGTAATGCTTAAGTGTTGTAATCATCACGGTGATTGTGCTGACAGTTGCCAGAAGTGGATTATCATCACTATGCCGATTTATTGCTTATCTTGTTCATCAATCGAAAAATCAACAATCCTGCTGGTGGAGAACTGCATAATCAGCCTAGAACAAATCTGTTTACAAGACCGACCAAGAGGGTGTAAACTTTTTTTTTTTCACTATTCCCATCTCAATTTTCTTAGTATGAAAGTTTCCTGTTATGTGAATAAAGGAAGTAAGACCTCCGATTGATGAACAACTCCAACCGTAATTAAGTTTTTATGACTAGTTAATGTCTTGGCTGCATTACTCATTGTCAAGACTGAGTAATTTTTCAATTTGCCATCCTTTGTGCAACAAGACGACACTCTTTCTGTGACTATTTGCAATTTTTTTTTTTTTTGGTGTTATTAGTGTTTTTTTTGGCCTAGACTGTGGTCACTCTGATGCATAACAATTAAATTAATTAAGCGGACTTCTTGCCTCTAGGGAGATGTGCGATACATTTTCAAGTGTTTGCAAGAACAAGAATGATGCAGGTGGAAATATGTACATTTCCAGACCGAAGAAACCTTGTTTTTCATATGCATTTCCTGGGTTTAAACGCTTCAAAATATCAACCTTAAATGTGTGAAAGTTAGTTGATCTGTATCAGATTTAGGTGTCCCTGTGCACGGTCAATTGCTGGTAGCTTGAACTGCACCGAGATGTCTGTCCAGTCCAGGTACTACAGCAGGGCCATTACACGCTCTGCTGCATACTTTGTACCCACCTTGGTGCGCTTGCCATCTGTCAGCAGTCTCTAAAGTAGACCAGCAAACAGGTTTCTCATTTGCAGTGGCTCTGTGCAGCACCTGCACTCCTGCCGACCCACACAGATGCAAAACGCTCATCAACCAGGGGCCAGAGAGGGGGGAATGCAATCCATAAAGCTCTAGCACAATTAGTGCTGATGTGTGAGAAGCTAATGGCCATTTGCAGACTGAATTGAGCTTCCAGGATCTTTATCTCGATTTGTCATTCTCTCAGTCCCTCTCTCTCTTTTTTTTCTGTTTTTTTTTTTTGTCTGTGTTACACACTTAGGCTAGGTATTTTTAAATTGCATGAGTTTTAGAGCAAATCCTCAAGAAATGACCAACCTATGCGTGGATAAACACATTTTGCATTGTGTGCAGAATATTTGTTTTGCAGCAACACGGGGAATAAATTCCAAGCATTCCGGCTGGTTTCTGATGATGAATGTAAACAGTTTTAACTAGATACAATGGAGCAGGTTTTTAAAGCGATACTTTCACAATGTTCCATAGCTGTAATATTTGGTATAACACTAGCTAGTTCATCATGTGCTACTGCCTGCTATTGAGAATCTTTTAAGACAATGTATTTATTTAATTTCAGACTAATTAACTCGACAAGAACAGGTGCTTGTTTATCAGCGTGGAGGAATTAATTACACAGTAGGAGGTCACATTGTCCCTGAGGAAAAAGTCAAGTCTCCGAATGCTTGATTGGTCCCCCATGATTAAAACGTGATACTTTTGTTACTTGCGAATCATACAGAGCATGACAGAGCCAACCCTTCGTGGTACCAGAGAGCCACACGGCTGAGCACAAAATATGATTGCAGGAAGACGTATCTGCGTACGTATTTGCGTGAACATTATTGTGCATTAAATTGTTTGGGTCAGCACTCTTAATTGCTCAAAATAAAGAAACCTCACAATCCCAGTGAGCGACACAGTAATTGCCACATGTTAACGTCTGAAGGTAATGCATGCATTAAAACGGTTGGTAGACAGTGTTTAGTAAAAAATATCCTACCTTTGCCATGGTAGGTAAGTGGGAGTCAATTGTGACGCATGTGAACACACAATATTGCTTACTCTCGTGTAATAGGGCTGGAATCAGGCCAGCCTTTGCTTACGGGAGATAATTGAATGATATTTTGTAAATTGGATTTCTTCCATGGACGTAACCATTTACTGTTTGTTGAGCCAGCGTATTTCTTTCTTATAATCTCTTAAAGGTAGGCTAATGGTTTAAAACAAGTTAATTGGGATGAAATGTCTGTGACTGTATGTGACTTTTTAATTACCTATTGCTTATCATAATTCAAACTGTCCATTTCAGTGGCAAGTCAGTGGTTTAGTTTAATTTATTAAAAGCTTATTTTTGTTAATCTCAAAGTGCAGGAAGATGAGCCAAGGCAAATGGCTATATTACTTTCAGTGCGCTCGGACAGCTTGTAGAAAACGTGTGTTCGTCTCCCTGAGAACTGAACGGGAGTCTGATTTCTCTGATAAGGAGCAGCGGATCTCTTCAATGACCTCCTCTGAATGCACCACAATACAGTGACACACCAGGAGTAAACAGATATCGGGAACACCGATAATATCTTCTGGATGTGTTTTTTCCAAATCTCCACCGATCAAGTGTCTCGTTACCTCTGCCCTGTGTATATTTTTCCATAGACCAAGAGCAGCAGGTTTCAGGACAGACTGCTGAGCTTCCCTAGATCAGGGCCTGATCTTGTTGGAACACGGTAATGCCCTGCGATTATATGACTCCAGGCCTTGATTTATTCTCTCCCGTGCACTAGGAAGTGCTCAAGGTGACTGCTGCCTCATCCGTGAACCGATTTTTGTTCTCAAGTAGTGAGTTTGAGCCCAAAGGTGTGCCCTACCTCTCTGATGTTAGCCTACCATTTGTATAAAAGAGGAACTTAAATAAATAACATCGTCCCCCCACCCCCTCTCCCATTAGGAGAGACAGTGATCTGAAAGTCTTCTGATCTGTAATGGGTTGACATTTACCAGACTCTCACACAACATCCAGTGAAAGAGAAGTCTGTGTCTGAAGATCTGCTTTAATGACTACTTTACTTGGCAGGTCTTTTTATGAATTTCTATGTATTTATTTTGTATATTTAAATGTGTCAATTGAAACAGTGGCAGTGGCCAGGGGTATTTAAATGAGGGAGTGTCTGGTTGTTTCTGGCAGATTCAGTCAAGTCTAATTGGGTGGGCACCATATGTGAACTTGATTCAGATCCATTGCTCTGTGCCTCCTGTAATTGGTACAGCGTGAAACTCATTGAACTGACTTTAATAGCCGTGTTCCTGTAGCATGGAAATTTCCTTCTAGATTTGCATAAACTCTCATCACTTAACAAATCCATGGCATTCAATTATCTAGTTGCTGTGAATGTTGTTGAACAGGAGCATACAAATATCAAGGACTGCATGTGTGAGTGTCAGGCTTAGGGTCCACAAGCTGGAGGTTTTGTATCCTTTCTCAACATATCACTATTGTTACAGACCACCAGTTTAGGCAGAAGGAAAGAATGATATGCTATACCCTTTCCTGGCTTCATTTATTGTCAGTAGCCACCTTTTTACTGCTAATACAAACCCCATAATGTGCATGTTTGTTATTTGCCAATTGCATTGCAATTACATTTTCATGTGGTCTAGGCCTAAGTTTGGAATTAAATCTCTGAATGTTTTTTGTTAGTTTGCGTTTACACAAAGCAAAACGTCAACCAAATACAAATGGCTGATGAAAATGCTACAGTTGAAGTAAAATAAAAGTAAAATTTGCTGTGGAGGTTTCTGGTCTATGCTCCTACTCCTGTTCAGCCTCGCCGAACCCCCCCCCCTTTAAAAAAAAATAAAAATAATAGACATCGGGCAGCATTTGCCTTTGTGTATAAAGTATTTGCATTTACGCTGTAGGATGTGAATATTGAATACGTTTTTGCATGTGAATTTTTGTTTTGACTACAGATCCATGGAATGTGGATGCCTATTTGGCAGTGGTTCTTTTGATAGTGCTTGCTGGAGCACAAACACTGTTATCAATGATATCAGCAATGTCAAGTAGTGGTTAGGGCTCTGGACTCAGCAGTGTTGAGATGATGGGGGACGGGGGATCCCAGATGGGGGACAGTGCTGTTGTGCCCTTGAGCAAGGCACTGTACCTAGATTGCTCCAGTAATTGTATGTAAAAAAATAAAATAACAAAATAATGGCATGTATATTAACAATTGCATGTCACCCTGGTTAAGGGTGTCTGCTAAGAAATATAATAATAATAATAATAATAATAATAATAATAATAATAATAATAATATCCTACTGGCCACAAGCTAGCAAATTGTGACTTGATGTGATGACAGTCTAGACAGCATCCTCTCATGTAGTTCCAGGTGTGTTCTTTGTCCTGTAAGAGCAGCTATTTCACTTTTCTTAGACACTTCATTCTGTAAATTGTGTTTACTCTTAAAAAGGCCTAATGTAATGCCTTTTGCACATCCTGCTTTTTGAGTGCCAGGTAGGGACAGAGGAAAATTGCTCTTAAACGTTTTGTAAGAATGTAATGCTTGCCATTCAGTCTCACCACCTCCCAACCTCCGGATAATCCGTAAAGTGAGGAAAAATCACAAAAATAGAATACTCCCTCCCTTTGAAAACTCTGTAGAAGGCAGACTTTCAAAATGTATCCACAGATAAACAACTCTATAATGAAAATAGCTATGTGGTGTTCTATCCACAATTGTTTTTTTTGCAAGTGTGGTGTTGCATTCTATTCTTGTACAAGAACATCATTTTTGGGGGCCCAAGCCATGTATCTTTGAATTTCATCATACCCCTGTTCAAATTTAGGAAAGGGTTAGATGTCTACCTTTTTTCCTCTTTGGATATAAGTCGGCACCATGAAGCCAACCTATAATTTGGCACAGGTTAGCACTTTTTCTAAGCAGTGAAGTTATAATGGCTGTTCAGTTCAGGTTTGAAGTGTTTGAATTTGAACAAAAGAGGGGTGAACAATCTTATTGTGAATGTTGACATTTTTCCTTTTTCTTTAAAAAAATGTAAATAAAGATTATTATATGCACAGGCACAAATATAAAAAAACGTATCCTACTTGAACATTAGAAAATGGTAAAAACGATTAAAAGATTAAACGTGTCTGAGAGAAGAAGAGCCCAAGGAAATAATGTGTGACAGGTTTATGGAGTATTTTATTCATACTGCAACCTGATAAATACTTGAGGTAAAAAGACATAAGTAAAGAATGGAGACCCTTTTTGGGTCTCATTAATAGCGAAGGTAGAGACATTCAAATCAAATTTTATAACTGTAAAAACCAAGCCAAATGTTACAGCTACAGTAGCTGCTTGTTCGTAGTTCAGTAAGTTCTGTACCTTTCAAGCCTTTTCAGCCTTCACCCTAAGGCATACATCTAAATCTGGCTGTCTGAAGTATTTCACGCCACCCCCCTTTGGAAACGATTCCCCATTAGTAACTCAAGAAAGCAATCTGGTCCAAATGGGACAGTCTTGCTTGGCACAGGCCGAGCACTCAGCTGACGTAGGCTAAGTTGTAAATTCATTGGCGACAGAACTGTCAGCAAGCTGGGGATGTCGTTGTTGTCACCGCTTCTTTACTGCACTGCAGTGTACCATGGTGCCTTGTTTTAGCATTAGCTCCATATGGGAAGACGCTACATTAAAGCATATAATAAATAAATACATTACACACATCTGATTGAATATTATGCTCCTTCCTGCTTAACTTAATTTGTATTTATTCGTTCCTATCCAGCTCCAACATTTACTTTGAAACTGTTAACCATAAACTCACAAAGGCCCATTGAGGAGACTGAGGTAAACATTTAGCAGTTGTTTTTTTTCCTAGTACTTACTTTTTGGACAGCTTCCATTTCACATACTCCATGTTGCAGTCACCTTTAGTTATGCCAGTTCAAAAGTTATTTATAACTGTATCTGTGTATTCCAGCTATGTGATTCTTGTGTCTGAAAGTGCCATTCATAAACTCACATCGGATACAACAGAGGGGAGCATTCAAAAAGATACAGATCTTAAGAGAATAGAAGTTTCTATAAGAAATATTCTCAAAGAACTCCCTGTATAGAGTCAAACACCTCTATGGATTAAACCAGAAAAGGCACAAAAGAAAGGTGAGACACATAATGCAAATAATGGATTCTGACATGACTTTAAATGTAGGTCTACTTGGTAAATTACCAGTTAAAATGTCTTAGTTTGTGAAATGTAGATCAGTAAAGATTAAACAGCCGCCATGTTTCTTCAGTTTTGTATATCTTGCTTTTCTTATCAGCTGCTCACCTCAAATCCACGAGCAGTCACTGGCCTGCATCAGTGCTTTCCCAAAACTTTTCAGAATGTATAATGAACAACAAATGTATCTTTTTTTCGCAGAGGTGTAAATAATCATTAGCAGTATAAATTACATGTGAATCCAAGCACTACAAAGGCTGTGGGGATCCTTTGTCAAAGTATTGCTTTCAGGTTGATATAAGAAACCGATTAGACACTCGGTGGAAAGGAGAACACTTGCCCTGCGTTTCAAATATTTGTGCAGGATCTGCTTACTGTGATTTATATTTTTTCTAAATTGAGTGAATGCATCCAGAGGAGCTTTTCCAGATCAGCAGGGACACACGCACCCGGGGACACAAATGGAAATTGGGCTACAAGGCATTCAAAACGGAAAACAGGAGACGCTTCTTCCCACAGAGAGTTGTCACAATCTGGAACAAACTCCCCAGCGATGTGGCTGAAGCTGAAAATTTGGGAACATTCAAAATACACTGGATAGGATCCTTGGATCACTTAGTTATTAATGGACACCAAATGAGCACGATGGGTCGAATGGCCTCCTCTCGATTGTAAACTTTCTTATGTTCTATATTCTGGCCAGTAAATCGGTAAAGACGTGGTGGTAGTCTGTAATAATGAATGATGTGGCCTATGTCTATCACAGACCACCGAGGAATGCAGCAATCAATGCTCTTGAGTATGAAGGGAATCACAGATAACTTTAGAAAGGTTAAATACTAGCTTATGTCTTGTTCCTGTATTGCAATGCAAGCTCTGGAGAGTAAGCTACAGTATAATGATCTTTCACTTTAAACACACATCCATTGCAATTGTGGCCAATTTCTAGCATGAAATCCAAAATCGAACCTCTGTATTTTGCAGACAGATCTGAATTTGCAAGTAGTGTGTTAGTGACCACAAACATTTCTGTGAGAGCCAGTGAAACTAAAATAGTTGTCAATTTGCAAATCTTTAATAGATTCCATACCACACTGATACCAAATGTTACAAGCAGCATTCTGCTTTGAGGGGTCAACAGATGATTTATACAAGGAACAAGCAAAGGCGTGGACTGGTGAACATGTCATTTAGTTGACTGACTGTTCACCCGTAAGTGGGGGAAGTTTCTGCGTGTGCTCAGGTCCTGTGTTCAGTCTTTTTATACAGCAGCGGTCACAGGTTCCCTTGGTAACTAATGGCACAGTGCTTGTCCATTTTTATTTACTGTTCACTCGCTGAACTATTCTTGTATTTACCTCAGGTTCCTGTCCAGCAGATTTTGTTTATACTGTGTAGTTTCTTCCACAAAGTCTTAAACATGAATTTCTTCTTGTTTAACCAAGGGTTATTTGGCTATGGAACACACAGTGCCGTGATAAAACATTAACTCTAATTCCATTCCATTCTTAATTTTTTTTTCTTTTTTTATATTCACTCTGATGATATAAGATTTGAAAATAATTGTGAAGTTTAATTATGCCATTGAGTGCAGCCAAGTACACTGTCTTATGAATTTGTGTGAGTGTTTGATTGTTTTATGTCGAAGAATCCCATTGCGTTTGTGTGTGAGCGCCAGAGTAGTGACGTGATCTTTCTCTCCTTTTGTTTTATTTTCCATTAGAATACGGTTCCTGGAGTGATGTCAGTTTTCAAGACCAAAGTGATGCTGAGAGGGATGTAAGAACAAATTAGTATTTTTGATAAATGTATGATTTATGTGGTAATCCCCCTACCCCACCCCTCAAAACAACAATTATGAAGATTTGTGGTGGCCAACCCTTTTCCTTGGTAAAACAGGTATTATGGTTCCTATGTACAATCACTGAATACCTACCGAATGTAACTACGTAAGCCCAATAATTGAATTAATGAAAGTGAATTTGTTACGTTTGTATAAAACGAGAGACACTGGCTCTCTAGAAATCAGATTTGTATGAGAATTGTCTTTTAATTTCCTTGTTTGGCAATCATGCAAACATTGTACTTGCAGTCTATATACAGTGAGGGAAAAAAGTATTTGATCCCCTGCTGATTTTGTACGTTTGCCCACTGACAAAGAAATGATCAGTCTATAATTTTAATGGTAGGTGTATTTTAACAGTGAGAGACAGAATAACAACAAACAAATCCAGAAAAACGCATTTCAAAAAAGTTATAAATTGATTTGCATGTTAATGAGGGACATAAGTATTTGACCCCTTCGACTTAGTACTTGGTGGCAAAACCCTTGTTGGCAATCACAGAGGTCAGACGTTTCTTGTAGTTGGCCACCAGGTTTGCACACATCTCAGGAGGGATTTTGGCCCACTCCTCTTTGCAGATCCTCTCCAAGTCATTAAGGTTTCGAGTCTGACGTTTAGCAACTCGAACCTTCAGCTCCCTCCACAGATTTTCTATGGGATTAAGGTCTGGAGACTGGTAGGCCACTCCAGGACCTTAATGTGCTTCTTCTTGAGCCACTCCTTTGTTGCCTTGGCTGTGTGTTTTGGGTCATTGTCATGCTGGAATACCTATCCACGACCCATTTTCAATGCCCTGGCTGAGGGAAGGAGGTTCTCACCCAAGATTTGACGGTACATGGCCCCGTCCATCGTCCCTTTGATGTGGTGCAGTTGTCCTGTCCCCTTAGCAGAAAAATACCCCCAAAGCATAATGTTTCCACCTCCATGTTTGACGGTGGGGATGGTGTTCTTGGGGTCATTCCTCCTCCGCCTCCTCCAAACACGGCGAGTTGAGTTGATGCCAAAGAGCTCGATTTTGGTCTCATCTGACCACAACACTTTCACCCAGTTCTCCTCTGAATCATTCAGATGTTCATTGGCAAACTTCAGATGGGCCTGTACATGTGCTTTCTTGAGCAGGGGGACCTTGCGGGCGCTGCAGGATTTCAGTCCTTCACGGCGTAGTGGGTTACCAATTGTTTTCTTGGTGACTATGGTCCCAGCTGCCTTGAGATCATTAACAAGATCCTCCCGTGTAGTTCTGGGCTGATTCCTCACCGTTCTCATGATCATTGAAACTCCACGAGGTGAGATCTTGCATGGAGCCCCAGACCGAGGGAGACTGACAGTTATTTTGTGTTTCTTCCATTTGCGAATAATCGCACCAACTGTTGTCACCTTCTCACCAAGCTGCTTGGCGATGGTCTTGTAGCCCATTCCAGCCTTGTGTAGGTCTACAATCTTGTCCCTGACATCCTTGGACAGCTCTTTGGTCTTGGCCATGGTGGAGAGTTTGGAATGTGATTGATTGATTGCTTCTGTGGACAGGTGTCTTTTATACAGGTAACGAGCTGAGATTAGGAGCAGTCCCTTTAAGAGAGTGCTCCTAATCTCAGCTCGTTATCTGTATAAGACACCTGGGAGCCAGAAATCTTGTTGATTGATAGGGGATCAAATACTTATTTCCCTCATTAACATGCAAATCAATTTATAACTTTTTTTGAAATGCGTTTTTCTGGATTTTTTTGTTGTTATTCTGTCTCTCACTGTTAAAATACACCTACCATTAAAATTATAGACTGATCATTTCTTTGTCAGTGGGCAAACATACAAAATCAGCAGGGGATCAAATACTTTTTTCCCTCACTGTATAAGACGTATTACAACTGAACAGCAACACTATTGACTGTATGTAAATCCTGTTAAAAATGATTACCCAGCAACTTGTGCTCGCTTAGCGCTTGTCATATCCCTCAATTACAGCTCTTCGTGTGACATGCAAAGTGCTTCATGCTGAGGAGAGAGTTCTATAACTAGCATTTGTTCGGTGGAGAGTTGAGCAGGAAAAGTCAATCAAGCTCTCCCCAGTTCATTCCTAAATGGAGTTTGCCACTGCTTATAACATTGATCGGCTTGTGCTTGTGGAGTTTGCCAGCAGAACTTGACTGACTACAATGGCATATTTTATTGTGCCCTTCCCATTCTTGTTATAGAGACTGGAAGTTTGTGAGTGGGCACAATCTTGCTACAGGCAGACAGTTCCCACAGTGTTGTGCGAATATAATTGATGCCAAGTATATTGCGTTAATCCAGCAAAAAAAAGTATTAATCCTGAACAAGCAGTGTTTTTATACTGTGTAAATATTTATTGATAAATTGCCTTACTGTGGTTCAATCAAGCATGTCTTTTGTGTGTGTCCTGTTTTTAATGGGTTTTAGGTGCTGAGTGACTATACGGGATCTGCAGAGGCACACAGAATCTGGCAGACACCGAACAAGAAACAGCCCTGGAAACCTGAGGTACTGTGGGAATGCTGGTATCACCTGTCTGCATTTGACTCAGTGATGTGTGTTGTAACTTGCCACCACATGCATTGAAATCTGTCCAGAAGAAAGACTTGGGAAAGCTTGTTTGCTCGTTAATCATTTCTCTGAGCCCTAATCTGGCCCCATATGTGAACTCCACTGTATGAAAAGAGAATATAACAATAATAATAATAATTATACAAATATTCTTTTTAAATATATTTTTTTTAATAAATCTAAGATATATAACTGTTTTCCACTCTTTCAAATGTAGTTATTATTGTATTAGTGTATTATAGTTCATGTGTTTTATGGCTACCTCTATTGGGGATTTTGGCAGTGTAATTCTCTCAGATTGTGACTCAGTGCTTTCAATTTTGGGTTCAAAACTGGTTTCTTTTTCATTAATAACGTGAGGGAGCACCTATTGCAGCACATTTTCATAATGATTTGCCATGATTGTATATTCCAGTTGTATTTTTTATTGATTTATTTTCATTTTCTTTACAAGTTAAAAGGAAACCCTGCAGGGAAACAAACACAATATGAAGTGAAACCGAAAATACAGTACAATATGTACATGTTGTAGAATGGCTTGGGAGAGCAGTGATCCACAGGTGACACACAGGAGGAGTTTAAAAGATCTTCAATAACGGTCTGATTTCTGAGAGGCTGTGAAAGATGTGGAAGGTGTCTGTGGTTAGACTGTGATGACTGCTTTGCCAATCTGATCAATCTCTCTTCCTGAAGAGCTACAATCTGGACTTTATCGATGATGCATAGATCTAAATTAGCTACAAGTCTTAATTATGTGCTGATTGGTGGTGATCAATGCATAAACTCTGCTGGATTGTTGCTCTTCAGGTACAGATTTGGCCAACAAAATATAAAAATATAAACAAAAGTATTTGTATCATGTCTTTGCTGTGATCAGAAGCAGTGTCTCTGGATATTATTGTGGTCGTACATCTCTGCTATATTAAGATAATCCAAAGCACTGCATTTCCTGTTTCACTGAGGAAGCCTCAACACTGAAGAGCACATTGTGATCACTGTGGAAATTGTGATTGCGTTAAGAAGTATTTTAGAAAGTTATAGCATTAAGACTGTCAGTCTAGAGCATATTTTTGAGGGCTGTTATATTCTAAATTGCCATATCCTCAAGAGAGGGTGCTTAGAACATTGCAGCCACTCTGAAGAGCTTCTGGTCTGAAATAGCCTTTGGAACGCATAGCCTGGATGGATAGGATATGTCCATTACATAGGAATTAAATAAAGCATAAATCAATAAAAAAAGAGGTGATGTATACATTTGTGAAATGATCCATATTTAAAGACCTCTGAATTCAAGAGATTTTATAGGACAGTGCAGTGAATACAGTGAATTGTGAAAGATGCAAAGAAACATTTCTGGTGCTGGTCTCTTTCGCAGAAAAAAGCTAATTTACCAAAAACCATAGGAGTTGAAAAATAAATTGCTTCTGCAGTAGTAAACAGACGTTTCCTTTATTCTGCCACAGAGTGAATGAATATGGCTGAATTTGTTTTGGCAATCCTAAGGCTCAACAAGGGGGGAAAAATAATATATTTTTTGTTTATCTTACCAGCTAATTCTCCGTCTGGCTTCTCAGTGTAGGAAGGATAGGCATTTTAATTTCTCTTGGGACATATGTGACACACATCAGAAACTGGGGGAGGAAAAAAAAAATCTGCAGGCAAACCTTAAACTACCTGTTACTTTTTTTTCCCTTTCCTGGGAGTTGCTCATAATTAAATCTATCTCTGTCCTTCAATATTTTCTTTACGCTACATAAGAAACAAATTATATTGTATTTGAACAAAATACTATTCCGGATCACATAAGTGCACCTTCACATTAACAAACTTTTATTTCCCTTTTTATTTTCTTTGTCTTCACAGTATAAAGGTCAAGCTAATTTGCACATTTTTGAAGACTGGTGTGGCAGCTCTACTGAACAGCTTCGGAAGTATCTGCATTACCCTCTATATCCCCATGTGAGTCCATATACTTTCACCTGCAGCTTTACAGTTTATTAATCATCCTGCAGACATTCACAATAGTTTTCATATCAGACATGCAAGTACACACTATTCAATGCAACAAATCTATGGTGGGTTTTCACTTTATACTATTTATTTATGGACCACAATTATTACACCCACACTATATATTCAAGATGTGAAGAAAACACTTATAAATCTTTGCCTATTAGCACGGTTGTGATCAGTACAAGAAAACTACTATTGCAAAAGCCTTCTGGTAAACTATGAGATATGAGCTCATTGCAATAATGTACATTACTGATATAGAGTCACTATTATTATTGCTCCACAACCAATCAAATTAATTTGGGTAAATGGTAGTGCTCGAGGTTATATTACCCACAGACCTTGATTCCTGTGGTGAATACACACTCTAATTAATTTGTTATTATGGACTTCACAAGGCTAGATCTTCAGTGGTAAAGTGTACTCTATTTCAGTAACAATAAAACATCCGGTATTAAATATTACTTCCAAGGTTGATAGGCATGTGAATCTTCATTACTAAGAAACCTTATACCTGCAGCTTTATCCAGGGTCGAAATGGAAAGATTGCTTTGTTGGTTACCGGTGACATTTTGACAGCTGTGACCTCCTAACTTGACAGTAACCCATAATGCACATTAATCCACTTATACTCTTGAATTGAAGGTAACTTTTATCTTGTCGGGTACAATATTAGTCTACTTTCCCACAGAAGTTCCTACTAAGCCCATTGAAATCTGGCTAGGCTGGGTTTGGGTTCTGACTTGTCAATCTCTTAGTTATATTCAGTCTCGTAGTCATTCAGGCCCAAACGCATGAAGGGATTTATTTCAGTTTGTTTGTTTTAGGATTTTGTAGGTCATATTTTTTGTTAAAAAAGGAGGTGTTGTTTGACAAAGTTACTGGAAGAGTAACTTCATATAATTGTGTGGCAACTTACCAGTTTTGGCTTAAAAGTCTAATGGACCAGTAGTCTAATATCTAGAATCACTTTTCAGCAACAAACCACTATAAATGCAGTTCTCAGTTCTGCCATTGGTGGTTTTATTAGGGGCACTTCGTCAAGTTGGGCAGCAATGTCCAGGTGGGATTTGGGTAAAGTGGCCAGAAATTCAAAACAGCAATAATACTTCTACTATTTGAATGTGTTAATCAAATTCTCCCACTGGATATTGATATATGCTACGCTTAAAAACGAAGCCCAATATAATACCTTATTAACATATGCAGTATCAGTACTAGAGATGAACAATAGTGAATATCATACTGAATATTTATGTGTAACTATGCTTAGAAATCTACTGAAATAAATCCTTGTTTGCATATTTCTGTTCTAATGTACTATTGACAAAGACACAGTGTTCCCGTCAGACCTGGAATGTTTTATTCCTTTAATACTACTACGTTTTTGAATGTTAAATGGTTTACTGAACATCTGATGTGAGAATTATTTTCTACTTACGGTAAGTCTGCTCAGTAATAGGTTTACTTCCCAGCAAAATTCAAAATTCAATCAAGGCGGCAGAAGAGCCCTACTGCTTGACCGTTGAGATTTGCCTCTTTGCTAAATGCTTTTAGGTCGGAGCACAGAAGACGACAAAAATGGCAGCATTACAAAAGATGTGGTTTTGTGCCCGATAGCTGACCTACTTTGATTTGTGCTGTTGAAAAATATTTGTCATACACAGCCGTTGGAAGGAAGCCAGTCCCACTGCAGATCAAATGAAGGTGCCAGATGGAAAAAGTCTGCCACCCTGCTTTGGCAAGGGATTTTACTTTTTTTCTTATTTTTTTAAGGAGAAAAATAGATTTGCACTACTGTTACTTTATAATTTGAAACTGCAAATTTGTTTCCATCTAACTAGTCCTATTTTTGCAAAGACGCTAACTCATGATGTTCTGAAACTTTTTTGTTTAAACTTTCTAGTGGTGTTAATTGAGACACAAATGGTCCTAATAACTCACATGTACACTCACCTAAAGGATTATTAGGAACACCTGTTCAATTTCTCATTAATGCAATTATGTAATCAACCAATCACATGGCAGTTGCTTCAATGCATTTAGGGGTGTGGTCCTGGTCAAGACAATCTCCTGAACTCCAAACTGAATGTCTGAATGGGAAAGAAAGGTGATTTAAGCAATTTTGAGCGTGGCATGGTTGTTGGTGCCAGACGGGCCGGTCTGAGTATTTCACAATCTGCTCAGTTACTGGGATTTTCACACACAACCGTTTCTAGGGTTTACAAAGAATGGTGTGAAAAGGGAAAAACATCCAGTATGCGGCAGTCCTGTGGGCGAAAATGCCTTGTTGATGCTAGAGGTCAGAGGAGAATGGGCCGACTGATTCAAGCTGATAGAAGAGGAACTTTGACTGAAATAGCCACTCGTTACAACCGAGGTATGCAGCAAAGCATTTGTGAAGCCACAACACGTACAACCTTGAGGCGGATGGGCTACAACAGCAGAAGACCCCACCGGGTACCACTCATCTCCACTACAAACAGGAAAAAGAGGCTACAATTTGCACAAGCTCACCAAAATTGGACAGTTGAAGACTGGAAAAATGTTGCCTGGTCTGATGAGTCTCGATTTCTGTTGAGACATTCAGATGGTAGAGTCAGAATTTGGCGTAAACAGAATGAGAACATGGATCCATCATGCCTTGTTACCACTGTGCAGGCTGGTGGTGGTGGTGTAATGGTGTGGGGGATGTTTTCTTGGCACACTTTAGGCCCCTTAGTGCCAATTGGGCATCGTTTAAATGCCACGGCCTACCTGAGCATTGTTTCTGACCATGTCCATCCCTTTATGACCACCATGTACCCATCCTCTGATGGCTACTTCTAGCAGGATAATGCACCATGTCACAAAGGTCGAATCATTTCAAATTGGTTTCTTGAACATGACAATGAGTTCACTGTACTAAACTGGCCCCCACAGTCACCAGATCTCAACCCAATAGAGCATCTTTGGGATGTGGTGGAACGGGAGCTTCGTGCCCTGGATGTGCATCCCACAAATCTCCATCAACTGCAAGATGCTATCCTATCAATATGGACCAACATTTCTAAAGAATGCTTTCAGCACCTTGTTGAATCAATGCCACGTAGAATTAAGGCAGTTCTGAAGGCGAAAGGGAGTCAAACACAGTATTAGTGTGGTGTTCCTAATAATCCTTTAGGTGAGTGTATATCTCACTGGATCTTCCAGTGTGGTGATGACTACTTTGAATGTTAATACATTGGTGCTTATTAACAATGTATGGTTTTCCTTCCTTTCTACCCCACAAAAAGCTTGGAATATTGGAAAACTAGTATTTCTAACTCAGCTTGGATAAATGTTTATTTCTATTCCAATAACAGTAGGATCTCAAATACATCTACATGTCTATTTCTCCCTGAAACAATATCCCAGAAGAACTGTCATGACATAAAAAGAAAAGCAAAGTACATTAATTTATAGTGTATTCTTCACAACATTTTCCCTACTGTACTGTAAATACTTGATTGACATTCTTCTCTCATGCTCACAAAACTTACAACACGTATTACTGAGATCGCATTGCTATATGCTCAGTTAGCACAACTGAAAGAGGTTAAACCAGTTTTGCCATGTGTCGATAAATACAACTTGGAATACTGTTGTATGAGTGCCATTATATTTTCAGCTTTTCCCCCCCGATACCAATAAATCGCCAACATAAATTTTCACTGCTTTAATAACTTAATAACTTTAATAACCTGTGTGTGCAGGCCTTTAGTTTAGTGCTCAATTTCCAAGACAACTGCAGATGAGGTCCTTTTTTCTCACCACAGATACCCTAGGTCATGGACTTTGGTTCCCATAACGACCCCAACTGAAGTATTGGCTCTCTTGCCATGGCACTTGATAGTTAATTGAATTAGTTGCTGCGTTGATTATATTTCAGCAAAACTGCAGGGTTCAGCTTTTCTGAAGAAATGCAGGATATTAAAATGTGTGCTGTTCTCATCAGTGCTCCGACTTCAACAGCATTGAAATTGTATGGGGGTGGCCTTGACAAAGGAGTAGAAAGGAAGAGTGCAGACTGTGTAGACTGCCCAGGCAGGAGACTGGCTGGGTTTGTGATCTTCTGCTGTCCCCGAGAGGAGTGACAGCTCATACAAAAGTCTGGCCTGTACATTCTTCTGCTAAGTGACAGCTCCTTTAGATCATTTAAGGATAGATGCTTTTCTACCCATATTGCACCTCTGTTTATAGCGATGGAGGTCAGTTACTATTGTGCACTTGGTATCGTGAATAGCATATGATGGTGCCTCTATATAAGTTGCAGAAGGAGTGATTTACATGTCTGAGATGAGTTCCTAAATGTTAAATTAAGGATGGAGGGTTGAGGAGTCCTGCACTGGATTATACAACCAAACAGGACACTCCTATGTGAACCGTAAATTAAACCATTTTAATGGGCTAGCAATAAGATATTTAAAGATAAGCACACAAGCTTGACTTGAAGATTAAAGGGTGACCTCTTGCTTTTTGTTTCAGACACGAACTACTGTGAAGAAACTGGCTGTGTCCCCCAAGTGGACAAACTATGGTCTTAGGATATTTGGTTACCTCCATCCGTATTCAGATGGTAAGTTACTGCTTTTTATATTGCTACTTAGGAGGGTGAAATTAATGTTTAACTTTGCTGAATCATCATTCACTAGTCACTGAATTTGTGAATTCAAGGTAACAAGATTTAGTTAAACCTGTGACTTTGGCAATATAATTTGCAAGTAAGGAAGCATGAGGAGTAACATGTAGCACAGTTTGTCTTGGAGTTGAAAGGATAACACCAGATGTTTTTCTACAACTTTCTAATTATTTTAGCACTCTGGCTTCTGACACTTACTCTTGCAAATTGACAAAAGTGCAGAAAAGTGCAGTGGATTGTAACACTTTTCCTCTAAAATAACAAATCCAGACGATATAATAGGCAACACATCCATCACTGGATAACACATGCATGATCAAAAGACTGAAAATTATGTGCAGAACAAAGCTCTGCTAATAGGGTTTTAATTTGATATTTTGTCCCAATAACAACCAATATGAAATGTGACATTACTTCCATAGATGCTAAGAGAATAAACCTGTAGATGTATTCGTGAGTGTAATTACAGGACTGCTATATTGTTAGCCAAACACAGTTCAATACAAGTCAGAGCAATAGCAGTGTTTTTACTTCCTGCAGCATACTGAGTGTTTTATACCTTCATTCGGTGGTATTGCGTTCTCTGTGATCAGAACAACAGCTGCTCCTGTAATGTGAGACTCGTGAAATGAGAGACCCCTTTGTAGAGTATCTGGCCTGTCTGTCTTCTAAGGCCTCTGAAAATTGTGTAATTTAGAGGAGGAAATTATACACATTCAAGTTTTTGTCCTTTCCATTGTAATGCAAACAAATGTGTTTCTTGGGCTTCTCCTTTCACCTTTTAGAGATGCACATGGTTTGGGTTTCTCTTTTATCCCAGACACCAAATTCTTCCTGTTCAGACTTTGTTTGAACATGTATTCATACACAAGGAGCTTTTGTTTGTAAACGCCTCATAAATGTGCTTTGTTTTATGCACATTCTTCATGTTCTTAATGTTTTGAGTGTTGAACTTAACTGCCATCCTATGATCATATTGGACTATAAACTGTAAGACCAGTTTGGCTAATATAACAACGAATATGTTCCAGGTGAATACCAATTTGCAGTGGCCTCTGATGATAATTCTGAATTCTGGCTCAGCTTGGACAACCGGCCTCAGAACCTGCATCTGTTGGCCTTTGTTGGAAAGGTATGCAAGATAAAGAAACCTATACCATCTACATGGGCTCTTCCTCCCTCTGCTTACAGAACTGACCTTTTATACACCTTTGCAGTGCTCAATAGTCCATGTTGGGATCATGGGTATTCTAGGTGTTTAACTGTAGGTCTCGATATTGGTTATTGCTTCCTCCTCCTGCTTTGATTAGTTTGTGACTTCAGAGGCATAGCCCCCCGCCTAGGGCCTCACCCAAGGGGCAGGGGGTTGAGGGTGGTTGCAATCGTGCTTCGATCTTGCGGGGGGGGGCACCACAAATTCCCGTACGCCACTGTGTGACTTCTTTTTTTGTTTAGTTTTGTTTTCAAAGTCAACTATCAATCAGGACTAAATCTATTTAATGTAAGATTTAGATCAAATATGTTTGCACAAATAGGATTGACCTTTCTGAAAACAGCTAGTCCTTTTATATACATCACAGAAACTGAATGATGAATCACATCATAAATAAAGCTGCTTATTTGCCCAGTGCAAATTTGCCTTTCAGCCCTATAAAGAACCCACAAGAGAGCTTTCTCTTCACTCAATGAACAGCAATTATTACTCATCTGACCTGGTTAATTAATTACAGTTAACATTAGTTCTATACCAGAATCACAAAGCAAAAACCAAAAAGGTTAGTTTAAAAAGTTATGATTATGTTGTCCTGTACTAATACAAATTAATAAGGTAACAAGTTAATAATCCCCCGATTTTACATGTGGAATCCCCCCAACAAAACATGAGCCATATCGTGTCGCTTCAGGAAAAATGCTTCTATTGTCTCTATCCATGATAATATGTTAATTTCCATTCCATATGCTGTTGTTTGTCTTGCATTTCTGTGTTTCACCCCTTGTTTTTAATTTTGAATTTCTTTCCTTCACCTTCCAATGCACTTCACGTGTGTGTGTTTCACTGGCTCTCTTGCAGACTGGTAAAGAATGGGCTGCCCCGGGGGAGTTTGGCAAATACACCAGTCAGATTTCTCACCCAGTGCAGTAAGTGAACATATCTAATGTCAAGGGATTGAATAACTGCTAGAAACAACTCGCCTTTTTATTGTTTTGGCCTGTAGTCATGAGGGGAAAGCCATGCTAAATAAAGCCCAGTGAAAACAATATTGTCAAACAATAGTGTCAAATGTAACTGGTTTCAGTCGCTGGGTGTCGTCTGTTATTTCAAATTGTTGAGCTGGGATGACAGCAGTGCAGAAAATCTGAAACATGTCGTTAAAGAAAAGAGAGACATATTTAGGAACATCTGTTTATTGTGACAGAGATACAATTGGGGGGGAAGAAAAACGTCAAACGTCTGTGCTAAGTGGAATGGAGGCCGTTTTCTATCTGAAGGCTCATGGCTGGGACCCTGAGTACCACTAACAAATCCAAAGTAGATGGGAGTCCCTGTTTGAGTACAGCATTGACTGGGGCCAAATATCCATATTTAGAAACCGGTGTTAAGCAAACTGGCTTTACTTGCATTCTGTGTTTAGATAAAAGATTCAAACCCCCTTGTTTGTTTATCTTCATAGTGGATCTGGGCTGGGCAAAGTCAGTCATTCCAAGCCTGCTAACTGAACATTATCATTACGATTTATTATACAAGCAGCTTCAATTATAGTTATGTTGCCTTCCAAAAATAGAACATGAGATTGAGATCTGAGTTTAAATCCAGTAGATATTCTGACAACCCAACAAAAACCCGACAAAAAGATGGTTATCTTAACTATCATTGATCGTTTTTGAAAAGCAGCAGGTCCTTAACTGTAATTTAACAGTTAATGAGATTTCAGTTCTCTCAGGCTTTGGCCAGGAATTTCATGTACAGGGAACACTGAGCTTCAAAACTCTTTGCACATTATGCATCAGATTAATTAAAATTTGTATTGTTATTAATAATACTTGTTGCTCTTGTTGTGGTCCCTGAACACCTGCTTGTTCTGTTCTCCAAAATGCTTTTGGAGGTCAGTGAGTTTGTTACTTTTATTTTGATTTGTAATTGAATGTGTGTTGTCTTGTGCCTTGTGGGTTCTGCTGCTATTTAAGTTATAACCTGGAGAGCCAGTAGTTCTGTTCACAGCCTCATTCTATTTAATGGGTGTTATTTTCTCCTCCCCTCAGGCTAAAGGCGACAAACAGATACTACTTTGAGATCGTACACAAACAGAACGACAAAGGCACTGACCATGTGGAAGTAGCAGTAAGTAGTTCACGATTACAGATTACTGTAAAAAAAAAAAAAAAAGGATTGAAGTTGTAGATTTCTTTACAATGAACAATCTGTTTCTTTAACCTTTTTGCCAATTTTTCCCATTTTAGACTGCGAAAGTGAATTGAGTGCTAAAAGATTCAAATTCAAAAGGGGTTTGCTGCAAGGCTAGTTGGCAGCTCAACTAGTTGGAGTTGTGGGCTGTCCGTCTCATTGCCCTCTCGTTGTTCATCGCTCAATAGGAGAACATTACAGCTCCACCCAAATCATCAGGACCGATTTTCATTCTGGACCTTTGACAGGGACCATAACTGAGACCATAACAGGGAGAGAGACATTTTGAAAGGCCTGTGATTTAAATAAGCAAGATATTTCATGAAAGTATAAAAACGCAATCCTCTTACGAGTTTTGTCTTTGCAGTGGCGACTCACGCACTCTGGCTTGAGGTTTACCGTCATCGATTCGAAGTCCATTTCTCTCTACACAAGTAAGTTGGAAACGTTTGCCGACTACCTTCAGCTGCAGTGTGAAAACATTAGGATTTAATGCCTTGGATTTCATCTCCTACAGTTGCTTTATAGTTCCGAAAACACGTGGGAAAACTTGCTGAATCAGAAATAGTACTGTGGCAGTCTGAGTTAACGCTACTTTATTGTACAGTATGTTCTAAAAGAAGTCTTGCTAAAATGCTCCGTCTGGAGAAAGGAAGCTTTTCAAGGCATAGTTAGCAAATTTAAATACTCACCGTTTTCATATATAGTGGCAAGATGAAGTTTCTCAAACTGACATTTTCAGCTGTAAAACCTATTTTCTTTATTTTGTTTGAATAAGAAAAGTCAATACGGTTATGGAGATGCATTCAGAAATGAAATTCTGAATCCATAATGAATAATACAACTGCTGGAGCAGCTGTTGTTGATAGTTTTACAAAACGCATCTTTACTCAAGCTACTGTAATTATAACCTGCTCTTGTACATAGTCTTTAAAGCTGACCAAGATAACAGAAAGTACAGTTTTCAATGGTATTTTTAGCTTTTCCTTCAGCTGCAGAGCAATTTAGTTCCACTTACCAGTTTTGAACCTTGTTTTTAGATTATATGTTTATTTTATAAATATATTTTTTCATTCAATTAGATTCTAAACCAATGATTTAAGTGCTACTTGTAAAGGGGTCACACAATCAACAAAACTTAAAAACTAGTCTTTCAAGTGGCCTCCTTTTCTCAAAAATAACTTGTTGTATTGACAGGATCCTGGTTTATCTGTATTCTCTTCCTCTGGCAGATGAGTCCTCTGTGTTGATGAGTGAAGTGAGTCACATCCCACAGTCGGCCGCCAGCCATGTGTGGCCCCCTGGCAAGACTCGGAGGGCCCCCACCCACGGAGCAGAGATGCTAAGAGAGGACCCCCGGGACTCCTCCTTTGCAGGTGAGGGACTCAGAAGGACACCCTGCACTGCAGAAATCTCCTCTCTGAAACCCATTCATTATGCTGGATTAGGCAAGAGCAGATTTCTGTGCAATTGTTGGTTATTCATTTGTCCTCGTAATGAGGTGAGCTGAGAATTTGTGAATAATGACCAGTGTTAGGTGGGCTCTTCTCCTACTATGCTGAATCATTTTAGAGAAAACTATAGTTTAATTTGTATAAGACCTGAAGTGGTTTTCAACAAACCAGAGAACTTTGAAGGGTTTTAGAAGCATTATATTTTTGAACCCCTTCTCTGATTTCATTGCACAACCCTCAGTGCAGACTTAAGTTTGTCTTTCCGATGACTTCATCAGTCATCGTGTAGACGCATCGACTCTAACAGCGTTTCTCTGTTCAGTTCCGCTTATAGACGAGTCTTATTTGCTCCATGTCCTGCCAGACTGCAGCTACAAACCCACCTACGTCATCAAAGGGTTCCCACTGCTGCGCTACCAAGGCCTACAGTTTGTAAGTATTGGCCAAATCCCTTCAGCAAATGCACTGCAACTTCTAAACATTAAATAAACAAATGAGTGAGAAGTTAAATCATTACAGTGTTTCAGGGAATTAAATATTGTTGCTCAATCTGACAGCTCTGTCTTTGGACATTAGAGACTACAGATCTGTGAAAGCCTGTTTTTATAAATAATTAAATGGATTTTTAAACTTACAGGCCAGAGATACCATTCATGATTCAATAAGACCTGTATGCTCACTCAGTTTATAAGGCATATTTTGTTTTTAATCTAATAATTTCCAGTTGTTTTCTAGATTTATTTGGTATTTTTTATTGTGAAAGAAACCATTATTCATAAGCTTTTGAAAAGGGCTATCAGTGTGCATGGGTCAGTGAATCTTCACAAAAGCCACAGGACAATGTGCTTCATTGACCTGCTGTGGCCTTTACACTTCATTGCCCATAGATCTCGGGAGGTGAAGGAGGAGGATAGTTGCTGAAAGAAAGCTTAACAGGTCAATACGTCAGCGTTTACTTTTTGACTTTTGTTCCCCCCTTCCCAATCATTAGGTGCATATGTCGTACATTTACCCCAACGACTACACAAGGCTGACGCACATGGAGACTGAGAATAAGTGCTTCTACCATGAAAACCCTTACTACTTGGACAAGTAAAGTCTTCTCTAATTGTTGTATTTTGGTTCTGATAGTGGATGTTTTTCTGAAACAGCCTTACTTTACTAAAAGCTATGAAGTATTTATATTATTATTTGTAGTAATTGTTATTATTAATTACTAATTTGCAATATATGCCAAACATCAAAACTGTACACAGAAACACATCTTAACAATGAGGAATCGATGTGATATTGACCGATTCTACACTTAATTGCTTTTCAAGTAGTACTGCCAAAAGGTGCCACTAGATGGTACTATCTTAACAGCCAACAGTATTATTTATTTCTTAGCAGACACCCTTATCTAGGGCCCTTATAGTGTCAGACTTTTGAATGGAGGGATTTAGAAGAGATTCAGAAATCCACATGACTAGTTATATTCACACATTACCAATCCATCTGAAACCACCTGGATCCAGTTCTGGCAGGGTTCATGGATACATATAGTAAAAAGGCAAACCAGTGTTTTAATCTTATTAAACTGGCAGTACAGATATGTCACATAATGTATACTCCCCACTACTTAGGTAAACTAAATTATAAGCATCTATCACCTAGTATATAAGCAGGTTCGTCTGTTTTGGACAAATTCACATGTATATGATGGATAGACGATCAATGAAATGATGGTAATTCAAAATCTAATGCTTGGAAAAAGTCAACTTTTATGTGATCCAAAAGCCATCTTGATGCAGGATATTATCAATAGACTTTTCTTCATCTTTTGCCGTGTACAGAATTATAGCCAAACCCATCAATACTAATACAATTTGGTAAAATCCTGTTTCACATTCACTGTACTAGAAATAAATCGTGTTTGAGGTGTGTGAAAGATTAAAAACATCACAGCCAATTTAGTTTGGCTCGCTCACACATGTTTCTAGCTTATTAAAGGTGTGCTCTAACCTACAGGTTCCTGACTGCCTGCTTCCAAATAACATTTCTTAAATATTTCTGCAGGTTTGGTTTTTTCAAATACATGAAGATGGATGTCTCTGAAAACAAGGGCTTTGGAGAACTTGGTCCACCAGATTGGAGAAACCATGGTATGGCAAAATCTTGCTGCTATTCACCCCCTCAGCAGTGTTTAATCAAGCCTTGAAAACTTTAAAGTTGAAAGACATTCTGTTATCTTGATTTAATCTAGCTCGAAGCCAAGAGCTTGCACTTATATCCTTATACCATACTGAATAACTATGTATATCATTTTGTAGAATTATTCCCATACTGCCAGAATATGAAACAATTAATGTCTTAACAAATATTCATGCTGCATACTATACAATTGTAGCAGGTTTAAAGATAGGATAGGATTTTGGGCACATATTATAGTATTTGATAGTGTGTTAGTGAAAGGAAAGGAGCAATAACACTGCCTTACAGTAACTATACCAGAAAAGTTATTTTTTCTCTTTTGATTATGAAAATAATAATTTCTAATATAATGGATTTTGTGTTCATTTCTATTGGTCAGTTTTCTTGGAAGACAGTCAGAGCTTTTTCCCATTTATTTTATGTCATGTTTTTCAGAATTAGTCCCCCTAGTTGCTGACAGTTTCATTTTCTTCCGTCCTCTTTCTCTCCCAGATTTTGGTTTTGCAGACCGGTTGAAAGTGAAGGCATTTTCTGATGGTGATGAAGATGCATTTCAGTATGAAGATCAGAAATTCAAAGAGATGAATCCACAGAAGGATGCTGAAAAAAAGTTTAAGACCCTCCCGGATTATGGTGACGACTATGATGATTATAACTTCAAGCGACGGCGGCAACTCTTCTCTGCTGCTGTCGGCACCAAAGCAGCCCCACGAACGAGACAGAGAAGGAGAAAAATCCAAGTCGATAAACAGAGTCCGGCAAGAAGGAGTCGGCAGCAGGACACAAACCCACAGGATGTGCGTGTAGCTGAAGTGAGAAGGAGTAACAACTTGAGTAAGAAAAAGAAAAATGATTTAAGAGAAGAGTCCCAAAATCTGGAAACTGACCTATGGAAGCAACAAAGGAATTCAGACGTGGAGAAGGGAAAGCGGGGAGTTCCCATGAGAAAATCCATAGAGAATATCACTTATATTGACCACCTAGAGGAGATTAAACCAAATTCCAAGAATGTGGTTCAGTTAAGGCCTAAATCCATTCAAATCCCATTGCTACATTTCAATGCAACCCAAAACCTGTCGCGCCCGACCAGCCATGCATCCGTACGGCATACGTATAACAGCTTATGGAAGGATCACCCTAATTCTATGTGGGACTCAAAGAGGGTGGCCGGAGAGCTGCAGAGAAGAGGATCCCTGCGCAAAATGCCACCCTGGGCAGTTATGAGCGAGGAGAGGGAAGGCGTTCAGGAGCCAGGGAGGGACATGGAGCGAGGGCAGAACAGGTATGATGGGGAGAACCTGGTGGCGCAGGTCTTAGAACCCCCACATGTGGAACGAGATCAAAGAGCAGCAGGGGACAAAAGCCCCCTAGACATTCCCGAGCCAGAGATGGATAACGACAGGATGTGGTTGCAAGTGGCAGACCTTGAGGGGGACGACGCTGATGGAATTGAGGATGGCATGCAGGAGATCAGAAACCCAGCCCTGTACGACCAGGAGGTGGACTGGCAGCAGACGTTCGATGTCAAGCACCTGGATTTCCACATCCTGCGCTCGGACTGGATCGACCTGCGCTGCAACGTGTCCGGGAACTTGCTCCTCGACGAAGAGGAGGCCCAGGCTGTGGTGGAAGCCTTCATGAAGAAGCTAAACGAGAGACACCATGGGTAAGGGCGACGGTTAGGGTTTGGGAGGTAAATCTGTGTTGGTGTAACCTTACAGAGCATCGCCCACAACAGCTTCACAAAAACGTTTTAAGAGATGTCTCCTGCACATTGCATCTGCACAGAGCGATTTGTCAAAGTGCTATTGCTGGTTAGCTGCCTTTTCTTCCATTAATCCACTACTAGAAAGTTAATTATTACAGTATTTCCTGTAGCTAGGTAAAATACCTGAAACCAGTGGAGTACAAACCACTCTTTTAAGCAGCTGCTTCTACAAGAAAGGCAAGTGGATACCCTTTACAGGTCCAAGGTAAACGCTCCTGACGACTGAGATTAATTTATTTTAGCTTCATGTCAGGAACTCACTGAAGGTCTGATTCTTAGTTTGAGTGGCCATCCAGACATTTAAAATTAGCTCAGTCCATCTAATCTTCAACCATAAGATGTGTGCGATTTATATTATTCACAGGGTGGCTTGCTACAATGATTATATAACCAGTACCGTTGATCGCTTCTGGACTAAATATCTGCAGTTGTAATGATTGTGGTTGGCAGGCAAAGAAGGGAGGTTTAAAGAAGCACCCTGTTCAATTCAATTGTGAGTAAGTTAGAACAGCATGGCAATGTTGCTGATGAAGAAGGTGTCTCCGGACTCTCCAGGCGGTTCTCCATGCAGCGGGTGGTGAATGTGGAGAAGCGAGTGGACGGGTCTCAGGGGAGCCGCTACCTCTTGGAGTTGGAGTTGCTGGGGCCGGGGGAACGCACCGTGAGGCTCTCGCAGTATATCTACCTTCTGAACCGGCGCAGCCCGGCCCAGGGGTCTCCCCTGCACTCCAGGAAGGAGTACAAGCAGCACACACGCAGCACCGAGGACCTGCTGCTCTGTAATCCCCTGGGCTTCTCCTGGAGACATAGCGTCACAGTCCACTTCATTGTCCCAGGTCAGGCCTTCATAAAAAGCAGTCATAAAAAGTTATGGCCGCTTTATGACAAAATATTCAGCAGCCTAACATGCCTGGACCTCAGTAGGTTCTCGTGTCCTTTGCCTAGAGTTTCTTAAAAATCTCTATTTAAAGCACCACTAAACTGCCTTTTCCCTGCAACTTCTATTGTCCATTTATGACTGCATGTGAGTTGAGAACCGAAAACTTATATATAGATAAAGCATGTTTTAGGTCAGATAGTTGTTGGATTTGGAGTGTGACAGATAAAACAATCGGTGCACTACTATCTGTATATTGTGAAGGGTTTTTAGAGAAAGTATCTCAGTGGGGATGTTTTGCTCATCAACAGTGAAAAACCAGGCCCGCTGGGTACGGCAGTTTATAGTGGACATGGAGGAGCTGTACCGGGACACTGGGGACAGGAACTTCAACATCATCATCACAGACTACAGCAGCATTGACATGGATGTGGAGCTGGCTCTGAAGAAGTCAGCGCTGCCCCAGTAAGACCTTTCTGGAAGTCTCTTTGATTGGTAGATATTCATGCAGATTGTGCCCCTCTTTAGTAAGAGCGAGGCAAACCACCCCAGTGGCAAAGACTATATATTTCATATCATAAGTTGCTTAACTCTCATTTCATAGTATTGTATACGTTCAGGAGAGGTAGGCAATTGTTACTCTGTAGCCTGTGTCCTATGTGTGTAATTTGGCATTTTAAGGTCTTGCGGTGACCTTATATTTAAGCATGCATTGGTTTCCTGTGTGATTCCAAATGTTACACTATATTCTGGTGTGCAATTTTACATTTTAAACTGACTACTTGCAGGTACCAGTACATGAAACTGAATGGGAACTTCGAACGCTCTGCCGGCCTGCAAGCTGGAATCAACCTCATTAAGGTGAGCCACTATGACTTGTTTACATTGACACATTTCTGATGGTGGCTACAGTGTGAGTGGTGGATGACTTTCTACATACATCTTATCGGTTATCACAGATGACTTTCTTTGAGCTAGAAATCATGATATCAGCACTGTTTATCTGTTTTACCAGACATTTGTAAAACCCATCCATGAAAGTGTCAAAACACATTTTGTCACTTCCTTGTTTCCTGCTGTTTATTTTGTCCATTTTGTCTGTGGTCGCTTTATTTATAACCGTTCACTGCTATACAGTGAGGGAAAAAAGTATTTGATCCCCTGCTGATTTTGTACGTTTGCCCACTGACAAAGAAATGATCAGTCTATAATTTTAATGGTAGGTGTATTTTAACAGTGAGAGACAGAATAACAACATAAAATCCAGAAAAACGCATTTCAAAAAAGTTATAAATTGATTTGCATGTTAATGAGTGAAATAAGTATTTGATCCCTTCGACTTAGTACTTGGCGGCATAGTACCGTATGGCACATGATTGCACATCATGGTTATATCGGGATATGTGCGTATCATGATTATTTAAAATATTAGTGTCATGTTTTTATATTGTAGCAATACTACATGGTAATGGAATGAACCAAAAAGTATAATATATTATAATGTAATAATGAACCAGCACATCTATAATGGCACCACAGCTGCTCATTGCAATGGAAATGTTACCATCTGTCATGGAAATACCTATTACAAATCATTTGCCATAAAGTCTATAGAGTATTTGGTTCACAAAGCAGCTGTGCATGAAAAATACTGATGAAAGGGGAACTGAATCTGAGGGTGTCCACCAGAGTACCTTTCACAACATCCAAGCAGTAGAAAGGTTGCTGTTTTTATCTACAATATGATAAATTTCTCTGCAAGATATTGTAAAAGACCGCAAATATTTGTTTTTTGATCATGTTCTCCAGGCGGTCACACATTCCTATCCAAAACGAATAGTCATGTAGGACTCTCAGAATATGTCTATAACTATAGCTGTTCTATAACTGTGCATCTAAATCTCAGTGGCATTTGCCATCTTTTAATTCACATTGTAGTCATTGGCCTCTGTGTAGCTGTCATGTGCATGCACTGTGGTACAATCTATTACAGTGGGTTAAGGCTTGTCCCAATACATTTGGTTAATAGCATGCATATTATTATTTTTTATTTCTTGGCAGTCGCCCTTATTCAGGGCAAGAATACAGTTAAGTACAAGGCATCAAACATTACAAATTCAAATTTACATTAAACCTAGCAATTCAAAATATAATACATTTTACAACTTCCAATTTACACAGGTAAGTACAATAAGTGAGGTCAAACATCCTGGAAAGGTAAAGCTAAGTGCTGTCAAGATGTTAGGTCACAGTCGAGGGCTACAGGAAAAGGAGCAAAGGGGAATCAATATTGGCAAGCCAGTTTTGTACTTTTTAAGTTTCAAATTGTGCAACAGGAAATGTATAGCTTTTGTGATGTCTGCAGAATTTGCCTGGCACTTCTGTAAAACATGGCAATGAGTTGTTAAGTGTGTACACTCTTATCACCCCACCTTCCAAAGTGTCCCTAACTACAATCATGTTGCTGTAGGTTTGACAATACCAACCTAATAAATTAATGCTATATTTTGACCGCTGTCAAGATAAGAATTGAATTGTATTATTGGCAGAGCTTATCTTCTTTTTGAAACTTCTCGTTTGCACAAGAAGGAAAGAACAGGGAGTAACGCACAACTTCAGTGTGCTTTTCCAGACCAGCATGAAGATGTGTGAATTCATTTTATGGATTAGTAAGTCGACTGAAGCTTGACTAGTTTTTGCCTGTGTATTCGCAGGATAACCACAGCATCGTGTTCCTGTGTGACCTGCACATCCACTTTCCCCGCTCCATCATTGACAGCATCCGCAAGCATTGTGTGGAAGGAAAGATGGCCTTCGCTCCCATTGTCATGAGATTGAACTGTGGGGCAACGCCACAAGAACCAGATGGTACTTACTGGGAAGACACTATTCCAGACCTGTGCAATTTTATAGTTTCTCTGCTGTATAATTTGTTGTTTAAATTCGGACCTGTTGTGTATACTTCTGTTGTTTCTCCACTGATCACTTCCCAAACTGACAAGACATTCTAAGACCATAAAATGAAACTGACTCCAGAAATTCTCAAATATGGGGAAAAAAAAGTGTGTATGTATGTATATATATATATGTGTGTGTGTGTGTGTGTGTGTGTGTGTATATATATATATATATAAGCCTTAATAAAAAAAAAAAAAACGTGCTTTCTCCGCTACTCATTTGCTTGCCCTTTGCACTTCTTATGACTGTTGAATACGTTTGAATACATATAGAATGGAACACACAAAAACATAATCAATATCTAGCATGAAGTGACAGAATAATGCACTTGCTTCCTCTCGTGCTGTGTTCACTGATTGTGTTTGTCTGACAGGCTTCTGGGAGGTGAATGGCTTTGGGTTGCTGGGCATCTACAAGTCCGACCTGGACTCTGCGGGGGGGATGAACACTATGGAGTTCAGAGACCGCTGGGGCGGAGAAGACTGGGAACTACTGGACAGGTAACCTCGGTCTGCCCCTGTCTTTTGAGTCCATCAGTCGACTCAAAACATTTACCTGACAAATAAGATGTCGAATTGTGAGAAGAAGCATGGTTTTAAGTCTACGGAAGAAATGGTTTAGTCGTATTACTACTGAAGCTCAGGTCGGTAGAAGTACAGCACACATTTCCCCAAAGATGACATTGTGTCTGATTTAACACTGACATTTGTATTCTGGGGACTTTTTGGTGAAGAGTCCTCAACTCTTTTAAACTGATAAATCTGTAATTTGTAGCAAAGGCACAAATAGACAGATAAATATATTCATGATTTAAAACACATGCCTGGAAGACACTCTCTGAGTATATTCCGTTTCTCCTGACAGGATTTTACAAGCTGGACTGGAAGTGGAGCGAATATACCTCAGGAACTTCTTGCACCACTATCACTCCAAGCGTGGGATGTGGAACAGGCGTCCCCTCAGATCCACGTAGCATTGACCCTGGGGGCGCTCACTATGGTTAGCTCAGGCACTTTAATTCAGCTGACCTCCTCTTGTGAGAAGCTATCAAGGTGATGGTGAGAATGAGGCTGGCGTTGGATGGAATCCTGGTCAGCTGTCAGGACAAGGACTAAGTCACATGTTTTTGATATGTTGTTTAGTGTCATTTTGTTTTTGTTTTCTATTCTTTAAAGGTCATACCTTCAGGTTTTTAACTTTAATGTATGCCCAACCCCTACCCCAAAAGAAACTACTGAAAAACAACAAGAACATTTTTTTTTTTTTTTGCGGAAGTGTTAGGTGGACCGTTTCTATTTTACTTGACTGTCTCGGGAGAAGAAAACCATGGAAGACTTTTTGTCACTCATTCTAAAGGTGGTATGATTTAAGATTGTTAATGTCAATATATATTTGTATTCTATATTGGGAGAATAAATCTTTATAGAACTTAGCTGTCAGCTCTTCAGATTAGACGTCTGTTTAATCAAGAGTTAATGGGGCAAGACAGATACACCATATAATGGCTATGGCAGCATCATAAATGCAATATTCCCAACAGCAACTGACAACAGACTGTTGAGCAACAGACTTGGTTTGTTCCTGTTGGTGGGGGAAAGTCACAAGCATTTCATGGCTGTTATTAATAATTGGAATATGGAAACTTAACAGAATGATCCTGCAGTCACATGATCAACAGTCGATGGGGGAAAGCAAAATAATGAAATGTGAATCATAGTAAACCGAATCTTAAAATAACCATGGTCTTTTTTATTATATAAAAAATGGCTTTTAGCAGGTGAATTCGAAATGTTTTCGCTTGCAACCAGCATATTAACTGCCTTGACAGTGAAATATATATATGGAGGGAAAAGAGACTTAGTGCCAAGGCTTTGTATAGCGCCAAAAATGATAGAAAAATTAAAAACAAAAAACAAAAAAATCTGCTTTCAAATCTCTACTGTAAATAAGGTTCTGTGAAACAATGGCCTGGCTCAACAAAAATGTATACATTTGAAATGTGTAAGAGAAATTTAATCCAATGAGTGGCCTATTTGATTACTTGAAATGCCAAAGAACTGTGCAATAAATATTTGAAAAAGAAGGAAAGCAGTTTGTGGGGATATCTGTCTTTAAACTGTATTTAACTTGATTCCGTTTTTAATTGTTTTTAAGGTAAAATGATGGTTATTGAAATGACAGAATAATAATGCATACATTAATAAGTGTATTATATGCTAGCTACCATGGTGTCCACCTGTACCATTTGGATTAAGACACTGGTCAAATTCTTGTGTATTGATTCTAGAAATCAGACGTACGCTTTGCCCAACGATGGACACAATTGTAAATTGTTAATGTCATGTCATTAATTAGCTTTTTAGGGTGTTTCGTGGGTTATATGTACATGACATGGGAAGTAAAGAGTAATGTCAGATTTTAAGCAAAAACTACTTCAAAAACCAAATAAACTATTTTGTTAAAGGGACTTGGGTACAGTGAGGGTTGCAATTGGAAAAACGTGGTTACTACAGGTTCTACACTTTTCCTTTCATCTTAACCTATATTTTATTCCTATAATGGTAAGCTAAAATAGGTGTTCTATGAATTGTTAACTAAGACCCTCGTTTTGCAGCAGCTCTCTGATAATTCGAACAGTAAACACATGTTGATTATCTGCAGTGATCCAAACCAAATCCTCATATTTACATTTCAATCTTACAGAGGCACAGACACCTGAGGTCGATTCAGCCCAGCTGACATTTAAGATGTGTACAGCCTTTAATGAGTTTAAAGTCCTATAAATGTTCTTATGTTCCTGGAGAGGCGCAGACTCTTCAGATATTCCCTCTTCATTTGTTTCAGGTCTTTAGGAGTTGATGATTGAGAGAGACCTACAGAAGGTGCAGAATTGTGGCTCTCCAGGACCAGGGTTGACTGCCCCTGGTCTATACAGTCAGTTTTTTTTACATAGAAATTAATTATATTTCATTCCTTTGCCTATGTGTTTAACAGGGGTGGAATTTTCAGCAATTCAGCATTATTATATATATTTTTATTTTTATTGGATAAATTGCCAATGGCACACACGATGCTCCCTCCTCTGTAGAAGGCAGAGTAAATATCATGTAGTGTTGGCTTGTGCAAATATGGCTTTGAAAAGTACTCTCCACAGGTGATATACACAGTCTAAGGCTCAGCTCAAAGATGCTGTTCATACTTGCTACATTTTGTTTGGCATTACATACTGTGACCCTGTGTGGGGCTGGACACAGCGTCTGGGGCTCTGTAGGTGGAGTTTAGGCACACAGTCACATGGAGGCAGGGAAATAGGGTGCAAGGAGATGTTTATTGTACAGTGCTTGAGTGAAAACTGAAACAAAACCCTAGAACTACACTGAAAACTAGTTTTTCATTTAAGCTATATATATATATATATATATATATATATATATATATCCATTTCTATCAATATTTCAACATTTTAGTGTTTAAGATCAGAGCTGTACAATTTCATTTTAGCCTAATTCGGTACCATCTTGAAAATAGACTGGGAATGTGAAATCTGAGTGTCATTTGATATGCAAGCGAGTCATAGTTAATCTCACTGCATCGCTTACTTGATTGGTTACTTATTGTACTTCAGATCTCATTTAGAAACATTTAAGGGTGTTTTTTGTTTGTCCCATCTGGGCTCCTATAGGACCACTAAAATTATATTTCTAGGCCTATCTCTTTCGATTAAATTAATGAAAGCAGATAAATATGATTTTCATTTTTTTGGTGATTTCTTTTCTTAATTTTGAGATGGTTTTGCATCTTATTACAATTTAAAAAATACTGTAATGATTTTCCTACTTTGGTTTAAACATGTCTGTTGCTGTGAAGTTGTGCCTTATTAAGTTCTGAATCTGTCTAATTGGATTGCTTCAGTTTATGAAAAAGGAAATGAAACTGGTTTGGTATTATGCGGGGTCTGTTGTAACGTTTATCAGGCACAAATTAACTTCTGTGGTTCAATACTCTGGCCGATGAACTACCTCAGAAATGCAAATTAGCTGTGCAGTGAAGAGGCTATATCAGCAGTTAAAACCTGTTTCCTGCTTGACAACCTCTTTTGCTTGCAATTCCAGATGTGCCGTTTGTTTTCGGTATTGAGTTGTTGTTGGTTTTTTTTTTTTATGGTGATTTTCATTTGTGTGGAGATAACATTTTCTTTATCGGCATAGTCTCTGTTTGATAGCCCACTGTAACTGACAGGCCAGATGTTATCCACTCTTTGTGAATGAGTTATGAGGTGGTTTTGCAGTTAAAAGGGGAACCTGGCTGTTCTGTAGAACACACACATGATATGTTACTGTGATACTGAATGATATCTGGACTTTGTATAAATGTTTTCCATTCATACCCTGCTTAATCATTTCCAGGTTTACAAGTAATTTACTCTTTACTTGCTGGGATTAATCTAATAAAATGATAGTGTATGTAATAAGAGGTATATTTACAAGGGGCTCCACTTTGTGAATCTTTAACCAGGTAGATGCACTCATTCCTTTAGAAGAAAGTTTCATTAATGTTGGCAGGACTTTTTACACAATGTCACAATTCACTCTTAGCACATCATAGTCTTAACAATTTCTCAACAGTAGATTTTCCCATTAGTTTTGGATTATACATTTTTTTTTGCTCATCTAATTATTTATGGAGTGAAAAGATCATACAAAAGTTGGACCATACAAACCTAATGAGTTGTTTCTAATACTCGACCTGAGGATACTGGCTCTCGCAGCGGGGGACATGCCAACGTAATTCAGCGATTGTGACCACACACTTTTTGCTTAGAATGGTACTTTATGGCAGTAAGCTGAAGTCTTAAAATTCATTTTTTTCCAACTTTCAGGAGATACAAAACTACTTTTTCCAGTAGTTTTTATAGTTTAGAATCTTCTTTTTGTGGTTTGTGGAGTGTTTTAGCTCTGCGTCCCACTATTCCACCTTTGTCACCCCAGTATCTCCTACACTCATCCTGGAAGGGTGTAGTCCAGCAGGTTTTCCAGCTCTTTTTAAATGGCTACCACTTGGGAAATTGGCAAGGGCAGTTAATTTAGTTCCATTAATACAATAATTAGTTGAATAGGCCATTAAGTGCTCTGGTGGAACACATTGTGGCCCTTCAGCTCCAGGGTTGGCGACCCCTGGTTTTAGATGAATGTTTGTTTTTCTCCTATTCCTACTTCAAGGTCAACACCAGTAGTTTGAAAACCAGCTTTGATGACTTGAGAGAATATGGTTTCTGTGAAATTGTTGTTTGTGTGTGCAACTGTGTTTTTTGTATTCAAATAAAATGTTCACAATAATATGTATCGATTTTGATTTCTTTGTGGGAAGTGGAGTCCTGCCTGCTATACAGCAATTAAGCAAACCTAACATCTTTTTCTTTGAGTTTCAGTTTCAGTGTATAAACCTGCCTTTAATGGATTTTATAACACAGCAGATACGTTTTTTCTATCAAACTATCCAGTTCACATTTCTACATAACAAATGCCGATATATACGATAATTCCTTGTTAAGCACTGTTATTCAATGGTATTTTACAAGAAAGACTAATAAAATAATGAAACCATTAAATAATACTGATATTAATCTTAGTAAACTGCGGCCTGTGTTGCTATTGACCTCAAAGAAACTGTCATTTTATCTCGTTGCGAATTATTCTAACAAGTAAAACCAGGATTCCATTTTAAATTTAAATACAATTCTATATTTTTTGCTCAATTTAGTGTTAATTTTAACTATTTTATTTGTAATAAAGGCTGTCTGCTGCCTGCCTTTCAAACACTGCTGAGTCAGCACGTTAGGCCAAACTTAATTATATGTATATATTAGTTTTTTAGAACACAGTGCTGTATCAAAAATTTAATTTTTTCTTGTTACAAATTAATATTATATGTAAAACCAACACACTTGCATACTTTTTCACAACCAAAGCATTGAAAATAAAAATACAATTATATATTTTTCCCAACTTAAAATAACAAGCCATTTAGTGTTAGTTTTAACTATTTTATTTTTAATACGAGCAGTGGGGAAGTGTGCTCCTATCTGCTCCACCGATGCCCCCTGCCTCTAAAACACACGCCGCTGCAGTGCATGCCGGAACCTGAGCCGGTTTACACAGCCAGGATCAAATGCTACCAATGCATCTGATCCGGATCTGTGCCATCTCCCTGAGAGGTTCATTTGATTCGATCGACGAGCGTTTACATTGCCATTTCAGGCCCTGATCAAATGCTACCAATGCATCTGATCAGGATCAGAAGTGGCAGTGCAAATGCGCCTGTAGTACAGAATATGTATACTTGTTTTATCTTTTTAAATGTAATAGCACATACAAAGTTTAATAAATGCTATACAGCCAACAGTTACAACTACTGCAAAATACTACTGTAAACTACAATCAGTACTCCCTAAATTAACATACCAAAATTATAACCATTACAAGATTTTTTAATTAGCCATAAAATAAAACGCAAGATACAAACAGTTTAAAAACTTTACATTCTTTAAAATGAAACTTTCAAATATTCATCCAAAATAATATATAATGTGAAGGCCAAATTCACATCACAACCTTGACATTTGATTTGCCAGTGTCTACCCAGTGGAAAGCTGATGTCACGATTGGTGGATTCTCATTTTAATCCTGGCCTAAATGATCAAGCAAATGTTGAATCTTCTTTGAGAACCTGCAACAGATGGAGCCTCCCTTATGTTATGCATACAGAAGAAAATATAATTGAATTGATCGATCCTAGAAGAATCATCATCTCTCAACATCTGTGTAAATAAAAAAACTATGATTCTTAACATGCTAGCATTTCAGAGATGGAATAATTCTTGGTAACATTTCTACAAGGTGTCACAAAGCAAAACGTCTGTCAAAGGTGATTGCCAAGACAAATCTATCAAGGACTACTCAATCTATTTGAGGACTATTGATTTAGAAATCCCAGTGTCACATAAAACTCAAATACTTATTTGATAACCCAATGACAATTAATACGGTTGCGCAAAAGTGCATTTAACATTTCTCAGCTTTATTACCTGCTTTATTACTTTGTCATTGCTGTTGGAAACTCACAGTCTCAAAATCTATACTCCAAAGAAAGGAAATCACTTCAATGAGAACAAAGCTTTCTTGCTTCATTTGGTAGCTGTACATTTAAGGTGGTCAGCTGTATAAGCAAAGTAAGTGTATTTTCATATCATTCATTTGTATTCAAAATCAGTTTAGCAATGAAAAACATTTAAATCTATAGTTTAAGTATGTAGGTGGTGTGTGGACTAATCGGTGTCGCTCAGAAGCGGACATGATTCAGCGATTTCCCTTGCCACTTGCTTCATGACAATGCGATCATCAGCTACTTGCAGCATGGCCTTCAGGCTGGCCCAGAAGATCCGCCGTTTCCCTTCCTCCTCTGGCCACTCCAGGTAAGTCCGCTGCTGGAGCAGAGTGCGGAGCCTCAGAAACTTCCTGGGGAGAGAGTCTGCAGGAATGGGCTCCAGCAGAATGAAGACGAGGGAATCCTCCTTGATGCTGAGAGCGCGGTGATGAGCGAAGAAGAGCTCGTAGTTGCACCACTCGCTCTGGACAAAGTTCCGAGACAGCACGAACAGCGTCTTATAGCTGCTTTCCACACAGTTGATGATGTTATCTATGATCCAGTCCCCTGGCATGAAATCCCGCTCATGAATGCAGAGGCTGAAGTTTGTACACTCCAGGTTGGGTACCAGCTGGCTGTCCACCCAGCTGGAGTCAATCTGGCTGTAGGAGATGAAGGCGTGGTAGTGGAAAGCACCTTTGCTCAGTCGCTTGGCTCCCTGGTAGCCCCTCTGTTTCACCCTCATCCACACCCACAGCATCCGCAGGTACCAGGCTCCATCAAACATGTGAAAAACAAGCCCCAGGACTGCGAAACTAACCACGATCAGTGGAACAGCTATAGCCGCACGGAGTCCTGGGTCACATGACGCCCTGCTGGGCTGATACTCATTTAAAGTCTTTCCTGCCAATTCTGAGGGGGCATTACAGGTGTATTGAGATGGCCAGTCAAGTAAAAGAGATTTATTGAAAGCAGTCACAAACCAGTATGAATCACAGGTGCAGCTAAACGGATTATTGCTGGCCTTTAGCTGCTTCAAGCCGCGCAGGCCTCCCAGAGATTGTTTGCTCATGGTGAGGATGTTGTTTTGGTCCACATGCAGCACCTCCAATCTGGGAGCCCAGAGATTAGTTGGTAGGGTCCTTATAGTGTTGGAGCTCAAAAAGAGATGTGTTAAGTTCGGTAGCAAGGAAAGAGCCTCCTGGTTCAACTCTGTAATGCCTGTCTTGGAAAGATTGAGACTTCTGATGTAAGGGGAAAGGTTTGAAAATATAGAGTTGCCCAGGTCATTATTGCTCAAGGAGAGGCTGGTTAGCTGAGGAGACCAAGTACAAGGTCCATTAAGCTTAATGGAGTTGAAGCTGAGATCCAGTGTGTCTAGAGTCTTCATCTGTTGGGTCCTCTCGGAGATGAAGTCCAAGTCTTGAAATTTGTTGTTTCTCAGAGAAAGCCGCCTCAAAGCTGGGAAGACATTGGTGTAAGAACAGCCAAACCACCAAAACCCATGGTCTGTGAGGAGATTGTTGGACAAATCTAAGACCTCCAGTGATGGCAAAGAGGAGATTAAGTTGCAAGGAGAGATATTCATCCCAGTTCCAGAAAACTTCACATAAGTAATTTGGGAAAAGAAGGTTACATTGATATTAATTTTAGGATAAGTATACTGGTAATGGTGAACATTGTCAAATATTACTGCCTTGACATTGTGTGATTGATTGTATCCTGGAATGCCTGGAAACACAATGCCTTCAGGTGTGTCCTCATTATATGTTATATTAAAAAATCCAAGTACTTCAAGTTTAGTCTCAAAAATATTCAGAAGAAGCTTAGTCATCACTGAACTATTGAACCAGGTGTCCACAAATGAGATTTTGGTCAACGATCTCATACCTTTCAACCCCACAAAAGGGTCAATGGAAACATTGCAAAAATTTGGAAGAAATTGTATCAGGTTTAAGCTCTGAACTTGCGTTTCATCTAGGTCCTTCAGAATAATGTGGAACATCTGGGACCTTTCACAGAAAGTCATTCTGAGTGTTAGTTTCTCCAGAAACTGTAATCGAGTAAAAGAACCTGATTCATAGCTGTCTAACCCAAGACCATCCCCGAGACTCAGCTCTTTTAAAGGCTTGTCCTGCAAAGGGCCAAAATCTGTGGCATTTATTGACCTAGCGTTTGGACTCCCAAGTGCAAGATACCTGAGAAAAAGAAAATTCTTAAACGAGTTTCCAAGAGCATAACTTCCATACAGGTTGCTTGATATGTCAAGGATCATTAGTTGAGGCAATGCCAAGTCTGGGATGTTTTTGAGGGAATTGTAGGAAATGTTGAGCACCTGTATTTTGGAGTTGTCCGGGAAGACTGTAGGCGAGATGTATTCCAAGCGGTTGTGAGTGAACTTCAGGATGCAGAGGTTGGACAGAGCAGCCAGATCCCCACTGTTGAGTCGAGAGATGTTGTTGTGGGAAAGGTCCAGGTATTCTGTGTTCAGAGGCAAGTTGTGTGGTATTACTGTAAGATTGAGGCCAGACAAATCCTTCTTAGTATCTCTTGTAATCCTGCACAATAAAGCATTGTTTTCTTTCTTTTCTGCATCCCTCCCCCACACTATTAATGGCATCAGCAGCAGGATGGAGGCAACAAAGTGAAAGACAATATCCATCCTGAAAAAGAGCAAAGTGATAGATAACATTAATGCTGATTTTAGCCCAGCAAGAGTTTCCTTTCAAACTTATAATAAATGTGAAAATGTATCCACAATATTTTCTTTGTCTTGGGTGGCCTGGTTTCTTAGGTCACTTTTACATGTTTTTCATTGCAGAAGAAGAGCAAAACAACTGGAAATATCCTTTACATCTTTTTTACATTAATAGAAAATAATAATGTAAACATTGATTTAACATTTATGTTTAAGTTGTTTATTAGTTTGAGATTTATTTTGCTTTTGACATCAATACAAATCCTCCTTTTAGTAACCAAGGCTGTAGTACAGAACGTCTCATATAATATTCATAATATGATGATCTACACCCTTGTGCTGGGTCCTCAGTGACATCAATATTGAATATTTATATTTAGTGGCTAAATGTGTTAAGTCAAAATGTATATTTGCAATCATTTTACATTTATATCTGAATGCTGAAGCCCCAAATGGCATATAAGATCTGTAATTATAAACACATCAATTATGTAAAATTTAAGAAACGGGGAATTCCCCTCTGTGGGAATGACTGTTAATGAAATGTTTGCTGTTTCTTTCATGGTTGATTAATGACACGATGTTAGATTTGAGCAATTGAACACTATTAACAACTTTTCAATTTGTTGTTTTGTAACTAACGCTACAAGAGTTTATTCTACTGTGCCAGTACTGCATCAGTATACTAATTAACATAACATGTAGTGTAACAGAAACATATAGTTTGATTCCAACAACGTAACATACATTTTCAATTTGAATGACTAAACCTTTACAAACACTTGTATTTTGTATATATTAAACCACCAAATTATGTTAAAGGTAAACTAAATAAAGCATACATTTGTTTCAGAGTAAGAGTTCACAAGCAGTTTGTCCAAAATCACCCACACAAGGACTGTAATTATGCCAGGTTACCTGTTTTGCTGTCTCTGAATAGCAGCTCCCCGGTCAGTCTTGATACTCAACAGTTCTTGTAGTGCTATATTATCTTCTACATAATTAACAGTGCTTCCTCATTCTCTGAATACAGTTTTATCTGTAAAGTGCTTTATATCTCTAAGGTGTAGTTCATGAGACAAATGAGACTCCTAGTGGACAAAGGCAGCATCCAAATAGTTGCTGCAGTGAGGGCAAGTACTTTTCTGTGAAGTCGCATCCCCTCTACCATTGGTGTGACTTCTGCAAGTGTCCAAAATGGGAATCGGGAATGCCTGAGGCCACTTACCCTGTTTCCACCATAATCCCACCTCAAACTACACTCAGGGAGTGCCCATATTGTAGTAATTTTAAATAAAACAAAATAGACATATATATTCCTGCCAAAATATCTGAATGATGATGATGATGATGATGATGATGATGATTGTAGTGTATTGAGATGCTGTTCTTGCTGGGAGACGGTAATGATGGTGACTACTTGAATGCTCGATATGTTATTGTTTCAGGTAGATTGGTGATGATAAAATACAAATTTAAGTAAAATATTTGTGAGTGAAGTGTCTGCATCACTAATTGGTGACAAAAATAAGGGCTGTGGAACTTTGTTTAAACGTCTGTGGTGGTAAACATTATCTTACCCCCAGGGGCACCACTAAACACGGACACCACAGATCTTTTGTATATATGGAGAATACCAATGGACTGGATCAAACTGAAGAGTGGTTAGAAGGGCTATGCTACTACATGGCTTAAGGCAACCAGTGCAGGGGAATTTTTCTAACCTACCAGGAGAGAAAGGTACCTTTGAACGAGCTAAACCTGTTCTAGATACTTACTTTTCCCCTCGCAAGAAATATCGTCTTTGAACATCAGGAGTTTTCACTTAAGATCCCAATCGCCAAGTAAAGTTAATGAATTGAGGGAGGTGGTTAAAACGTGCCAGTTTGGGTCAACTTGAATCTGAAGCGGATGCGTTTGTTAACTACGCAATGTCGCCATGTAGCGGCAGATATTGTAACCCACTCCAAAAATCGACTTGGTCAGAGAACATAAAACCGACAGCAAGCAGTCAAGTCGCATATTTTCTTTGTGCTTTACCAGCACACAAGATGAAGGTCCAGAAAGAATGCAGAAGTATTGTATTGCAAGAAAAATGGTCATCTGCCATAAGTTTTATAGAATGAAAGCCAGAGCCGAACCTCACATCGACCACAATAACGACAATGCAAGGCCACAATGCATTTGTGTGTTCAGTGGGAGCCGATGGGGGAAAAAGGGGAAAATGATAACTGCCGCAGGGTTTGAGAAAAACTTCTTCAGTGAGGCACTTTTCAGAAAGCAGCAGCAATTGAACTGTTCCAACAAAAGAACGACCCTTTGCATGTGATCAGACTGCTCCACTGCACTGTTTGGGATATTACATCTCCTCATACTATATCTGGCACATCCAGCAGACCAAAATCTGTGGCTGAAAGTCAAGCCAAACCTACTGCCAAAGCCACAGGGTGGAACCTGTCACCGGGGAATTTGACCCTGAATACCAGGCCATTTGTTTTTATCGCCACACTTTTCAAGCTATTGTAGGATACAGTGTTTCGCATGCTTTACATTATAACACCCATGGCTACATAACACTTTAACCTTTTCAAAGTATGGGACACATTTCCAATTACAGTTAATAGTTTTATTTAGAGTGTTTAATGCAATACAATGTAATACAATACATCAAGGACCCTAGTGTACATTTTGCTGATTAAAAAAGTCTTCATTTTGAGCATGCGAAAACTTGATTTGCTGAGCTGAAGGTCGGCGTTAAACATGTTTTTACTTGCCTGTGTCATGCAAAATTGAGTAACACATATATCAGTCCTTAGTTGTAGTTTTTTTACAGCAGAAAACATATTTTTATGGCTGCTGAAACCAAAAACAAAGAAACTACAAGTGACTGTGAGTTACATATGTGATGTTTTTTCCCTTTATTTAAACTTACTGTATATCTTAAAATAGCATTACTTTTAAATATAGATTTGGCCATAGTGTGCTAACATATAATGATAATAATAATAATAATAATAATAATAATAATAACAATAATAATAATAATAATAATAATAATAATAAACAGTGGAGAATTATGTTTGTATGTATAAATGTCATGTTGATAAAAGTAAAACAAATTTGGAAATGATTAAACGTTTAGTTTACCAAATAAAATGTATTCATTAACAGCAAAACACTTTATTATTTGAATATTTATTAGTGGAGGAGAATAGATTACAGGGTCACAAAAGCAAGACTTAAGAAAACCATTATAAGTTGCATTACAATTATATGGTCTGGATAAACATTCTATATAAATGCTTTTTAGATGTATATAAGTGCCCAGTGACAAAAACGAATGAGAAATATATCTGGTTACAAACAATAGAAGAAAAAACTCACACATAAATCTTACATCAACTTACACAACTGGCAGAAAGAAGATAATATTAGAATAACAGTAAATACATGTGCATGTTTTTAGCACAAATCATACTGCTTTTTGTTCTGAGTTCCAGTTTTATGATGAAAATAAGAATGTAATTCTATAATGTGGCTGGAAGAAGAAACATTATTGGGTAGAGTTCATTCCAGTACTGGAGGTTATTTCGCTATAGTCACAGCAGACTTTCAAAACATTTGGTTTCACCTGTAAAACAATGAAATTATTGTTATTTTTAAATGTAATGTCCTGTTTATATATCCTAAAATAGTAGGGTAATTGCTGATCCCCAATCCAGTTGCTTTAATAAATGACCCCTTGAAACATCCATTTGTAAAGACTATTGAATTATTTAACTATATAATGCTGATCCGTTTTTGTGTGTAATTCAGTAATTTAGAGATTATTTGCAATCACTTGAATACCCCTATTCTCCTTAACTTAGGAAGTTACTTGCTAACTCAGTATATTTATAATATTACATTGATCTTTTGAAACTGCTGACAGGACCAGGATTGGATACTCCCCCTCCACAACCTAATATTGTCTTATATTTAAATAGTATATTTATATACTTGTTATGCCATATGTATTCTACCAGCTATTTCATTTTCCTGCAGACTACTTTGAAAGGTAGTAGTTATATTGTCAGGCTTTGTCAAGAACTGAAAAAGATGACTACTTACTGCCCACCACCAGCAGCATCAAACATCTTCTTCCTTCCCTCCATTCCAGACATAGCCTCCACATTCTTACGCCAGTCCCCAACCTCAGAGGTGAGCACCTACAAGAGGAGGAATAGTGTTAACACCAGCGCTGCAACAGTAAGTAACGACAGACCCAATGCATGCAGGAGGTACCTTCTCCGAGTCTTCCTTCTTCACAGACTTGAGATTGGCCCTCAGATCAAAGGACCCCTTGTGTTTGGAGCCCAGCAGAGCGCGCAGCATGGCATCGGCCGAGACACGCACTCGGCGCAAGGCAGGCTTCTTGAACTTCCCTCTCAGGTCCACTATTTTCAGGGTGAGCTCATGAATCTAGCAAGCACACAATACAACCACCATCAGTAACAAGCTGTATTCAGTAACTTATTTCTTTTCTGTGTAGTTCTCTGACCTCTAAAGAGAAAAACTTGTAATGATGCAATCAAATGAAACTGTACGATAGGTGAATAGCTGAGATCTGAGCTGAGGGAATAGCTGCTCCCTTAAAACCCCACACACTCCATTACCTCCCGACAGTTCTTGATGACTTTGGCCTCGATGTCGTAGCGCTCCTCGTCCACACGCTCAGTGATGTCATTTAGCTCCCGGCACAATTTCTGCAAACAGGCCAACAGACTGTAGTGTGTTTCGTTTTTATTAATTGGATTTCACATAATGAGTAAAATGAGGGAGAACTAAACCATCTACAATGCACTATTATTATAATGATTATGGCATTATTATTTGCATTTGTTTAACAGCTATGACAGAGAAATGAGAAAGCCTGTCCCCCTTACCTGTAGACCGGCTAAATCCAGTCCTGAGAACTGCACTGGAGGCACGCGTTCAGCCAGATAGCGGACCTTCTCCTCTTCCCTCTCCGATTTCTCCGTCTCCAGGTCCTCCTTCGCCTTGGCCAGCATGAGAATCTGCAAGAACAGCAAGTGGCTGCAGTTGAGCTGAGTACAACACTGTTTCACATTTGTACAGATGAATCAAAGGCTTAATTTGATTAATCTGCTTATTTATTTGAATAGTGTAGCACCATACCTTTAGAGAAAGCTTCCGAGATGCAGTAATCTTAGATTTTGGCTGATTAAAAAAGCAAGAGAGAAGGGAAAAAAGTCAGTGCTTAAGAACATTTCTATGTACAGTACACTTGTTTACATGTTGCCTTATGACACCTGGCATATGATGAGTAAAAGAGCAATTTCAGTTCATAATGGTTGTTGAATTCAGTTAGATTCAACATATGCAACAAAGGGGGAAACAAGGGACCGTAGACCTTATGTACAGTTAGGTCCATAAATATTTGGACAGTGACACAATTGTCATAATTTTGGCTCTGTACGCCACCACAATGGATTTGAAAGGAAACAATCAAGATATGTTTTAAGTGTAGACTTTCATCTTTAATTTGAGGACAGTTACATCCAAATTGGGTGAACGGTGTAGGAACATTTTTATATGTGGTCCCCCCAATTTTAGCGGCTCAAAGGTATCATGAATTAAATTGTGAGTTTCAATACTTGGTTGCAAATCCTTTGCAGTCAATGACTGCCTGAAGTCTGAACCCATAGACATCACCAGATGCTGGGTTTCTTCCCTGGTGATGCTCTGCCAGGCCTGCACTGCAGCTGTCTTTAGTTCCTGCTTGTTCTTGGGCCGTTTTGCCGTTTCAACAAGTGAAATGCTGCTCAATTGGATTCAGGGCAGGTGTATTTACTCTGGTGAAGTCTTCTCTTGATTGTTGACTTTGACACTGATACGCCTACCTCCTGGAGGGTGTGCTTGATCTGGCCAACTGATGTGAAGGGGTTTTTCTTCACCAGGGAAAGAATTCTTCTGTCAGCCACCACAGTTGTTTTCCATGGTCTTTCGGGCTTTTTGGTGTTCCTGAGCTCACCAGTGTGTTCTTTCTTTTTAAGAATGTCCCAAAAAGTTTATTTGGCCACACCTTATGTTTTTGCTATCTCTCTGATTGGTTTGTTTTGATGTCTAAGGCAAGACTGAAGGCAAAACGCCCCAAGAACAAGCAGGAACTAAAGACAGCTGCAGGACAGGCCTGGCAGAGCATCACCAGGGAAGAAACCCAGCATCTGGTGATGTCTATGGGTTCAGACTTCAGGCAGTCATTGACTGCAAAGGATTTCCAACCAAGTATTGAAACTCATAATTTAATTCATGATTATGTTATAAAAATGGGTGTAATTCCTACACTGTTCACCCAATTTGGATGTAACTGTCCTCAAATTAAAGATGAAAGTCTACACTTAAAACATATCTTGATTGTTTCCTTTCAAATCCATTGTGGTGGTGTACAGAGCCAAAATGATGACAATCATGTTACTGTCCAAATATTTATGGACCTAACTGTATATCTGATTTCAAATTTTGATTTACTTTCAGATCTTTTTCAAAATACCAGTTAAGCCTTTACCTAGCAGTTGCCTAAGTATGATCTTTATTTATAATCTTATTTTAAGGGCCTGAGGGCTCTAGGTGTAAATCCAATTAGTCCACTACCTTGGCGTGAGTCTCTCCTATGTTTGACATGGGTGCTGGGGCAGGGGTAGCCTGTTTTGGTGGGGTAGGTTTAGGTGGCTCGGGTTCAGCTTCATCCTCTTGCTGTTCCTCTGCTTCGGCCTCCATCTCAGTCTCTTCAGCGATAGTCTCAGTAAACGACTGTACCTGAAAGAGAACATACATGGCAATAATCTGGTATCATCTCCACCATAGGGGGTAAGATGAAAGACCAGCAAGATACCACACATTATCCTGTCCAATGCAGTGGGGCCAAACACTCCCATGTTCACAGATTGCTTTTCTCACTGTAATTTTCTCAGATGAGTGCAAGTTTTATCGTCCTCAGACAGTGATGATGCATCTTTTATACTGCCCACTTTTTCATTGAATCATTTCTGAGCCACAACAAACTATAGTCATCTATCTGTCATGAGGCAGGGTGCAATTTGGGACACATCATTACAATGGTGCTCAGTAAAGAGGCCACTATCTGTGAAGAACCTCGCCCAGACAATACTTGATCCATTGAAATGGTTGCCTGAATGTTCTCTGATTGTTGTATAGTAACATTGTGCGCACATTTCAAATATCCCTCAAAATTGGAACAAAAATCTATTATTTTCCATGCATATATATTATATATTTAAATAGATTATTTTTATATTTAACATTTCAGTCTCCATATTTTTCATTATTGGTGAATATTGTTTCTCTGGCATATAGTTATATAAATGTAATTGTATACTGTTATTTTAAAAGGTTTTGACAACATCCCCTGGAGTCTACAATTTTGTGTTGCCACATCTTATAGTTATGTGTTCCCTTTGTTGCAATGTTGCCACAACATTATGTGGTTAGCTGTGCAGACCCAATTCTTTTAATGATTTAAGAAACAATGAAACCCATGGAGTTTTTCATTATGATGCCTTGTTTGCTTGATTCTGTGAAAAAAGCTAAGAAACCAGCAAAAGATGAATTATCACATTACCTCACTACATTTTTGTTATTTATATTGTGAAAAACTTAAATTTAATACTAACCCATGATTAAATATGAATCTAAATTAAACTGTTTTAAAGTATTTTTAAACAACAATAAAAATGTCTTACCTCCCTGTAATGAGAATGTATTGATTGATGGAGAGAGAGAGAGAGAGAGAGAGAGAGAGAGAGAGAGAGAGAGAGAGAGATTATTAAAATCTTGCTTTTTTTGTATTGATTTGTTGTTGATGTTTGTTCTAGATTTAAATACTATACCAATACCAACAGCAACTTATTTGTTTGGATACACTATATTAATTAGGTAAACATGCACTAAAACAATTGCAGGATACAGAGAACAAATTAATTTTAATGAATCCAGTTAACCTCTCAAGTCAAGTGATATGCTAGAGTTGCCCCTTTAAACTTAATTATCAAAGCAATAAGCAATACTTACTCTTCATCAGCCATTGTGAATCTCACTTCACCTGCAAAAATGACAATACATTTAAAAGTAGTCTCAATTTAAACCATAAAGAAAAAAAATTGAAATAATTAACAGTATATTCCACCTAATGCACAGACTCTAGCAGACATTACCTGTTTTGCTTTGTAAGACTTTGTTTCCGTTGAGTGAGTGGATCATCCATGAGTGCTTTTATGTTTGCACAGCTACTGGACAATAAATATAGAGCATAGCTGAATATTTATGGCTAGTAGTCATAAAAGGCATAACATTTTCATGTCCCTGACACTGACAAAGGCAAAGGTGACCAGACCACACATTCACTTGTTCAGATCATCTTACTCAGAAGACGTCATTGTCATAAATGTTATTTATAGCTTTCAAGAAGTGTAAGAAGGATACATCAATTATTGAATCAATAGAATGGACATGTTTTTTTCCTTCTTGTTTAGGTAGTTGCATTTAACTTCTCAGCTAATCAAAGTGTGTAGCCACAATGCAGATGCACAAGTGTGGTGCAAATGTCTATACTATTAATTCATGACCTTTCCAAAGCTATTTGTAACCTGCATACTTTGTCTATTACCTACTGTTACATGTATCGGTAAATGACAGTCAAGGTGATAACTCATTTATCATGATTACATATTAACGCACAGACAGATCAAATAAACGAAGAGTAACCCAAACAACTAGAATTAGTCCCAAAATATGATTTTCCAAATGGCTTTTGCCTACTCATACTAGTTCTTCATTGTCAAAGTTATTCAATATTACTTTGCTATTTCCACTATTTATATTTACACTGATCTATAAACACTATCCTGTAAAAGTATTGTCTGCTTACTTAGGATTCTTGATGGGATATTTCTATAAACATCTTGCTTCCAAATATATTGATTTGCCATTAAATATCAAAACAATGGTGCTTTAATTTGCTTTAATAACTCCCAGACAATGAATGGTAATGTAATGCCTCTGAATACCACTGTTTTGATGTGGATTTCTAAATACCTCAACACTATTTTGGATATTCCTAAAGCTTTGCTTTGAAAGACAAAAAACATTGTTTTGGGGCATTCAAGTGTTTTGAGTGTTTTGTTTGAGTGAATGTGGCAACAGTCCAGAGATCAGTATGACATTGTCTAGTTTTCTTGTATGTAAACACAGCTTCTTGAAAACAACCCCCTAGAAATGAAGACTAATAGCAAAGCTTGCTACTCCATTAAATTGATATACTAACTAACTCTTCCCGTAAATACCCTCAGAAAAGAGCTCTCAAGTCTCATTCCCAGGAAGTACATTCAAAGAAACTTACATGATATTACATGCAACTCTTCCGTCCATTTGAAACACTTACATATTTCCCAAAGTCATCTTATATAGTTCTGAAGTCTGTTATGTATTGAAACGTTAATTAAAAAGAAGAACAAATTGGTAATTTAGACAAAGAAACACAATTTGTCTTACAAATATATTAATATGTGCTACTATTAAGCAATAAAATTGTGTTTAATGATGGCTGAGAGAACAATAATAATTTCTGTGGAACTAAAGAAGTGAAACAGAAGTACTGTTTCTTTCATGTTGCTTTGCGTCCCAATTTTATTTGAAGCAGCTGATGTTGGTTTGTCCTCTGCCAAAGCAAGCATGTCTGTAACCTTGACACAGTCCAGTGGAATCCTGGCCCGAAGGGGAAGAAATGTGTGTCTTGAATAACATAAATTACTGGATCACATAACATCACGTACTAAATATATCTGGTTATGTTAGCACATTTCCCCCTAAGGCTGACCTAACTGAGCGATAAATCCAGTGGCTTGGCATTCAATTTATCCTAATCCATTAAAGAAGAGGACTTCATTTTTAATTGCACCTGCTTCTATTTGATAGCTAGCTGGATATAAAGGTTAATCCACTGACAGAAATTAACCTATTAGATTCTGTAGAGAAAAAGAAAAGAGAATTTTTAAATGAACAGTTTGATAAACAGAATGAACGACAGAACTAAAATGAAACCTGTCATAGTTGTCAAATATTTACCTGCAAACTGTGAGGAATGCATGCTAATGAGTGTCACCAAAGAGTAAAAGAAGATCCACTCGTCATTTTAAAAACAACAATTAAGCTGCAATAACATAATAAAGATTATTGTTGGCTTCATTCAAGTTAATGACAAATATAAAAACTTTCCATTACTGGTAATTCCAGTCAGATATATAAAGTGATGATACCCAGTGCATTAAAGTGGAGAAAAAAAGTTAAATACAATTACAATAAGATGTGCAGTCATGTAGGGTGTTATTATAAATACATAAGTATGGGAATTATTATACATTTTCTTATCTGAAACTAATCTGACTTTCCTGTCGTTCTTTGTTTAATCTGATCTGATCATTTTATACCATTTGGAAAATTAAAGTAATTAAAGTAATTCAAAAGTGTCCAGCTATAATGAAATGTATGTTTTCTGACTGGCTACTTCCCTTGGCTGTAGGTCAATTTTATCCCAGAGTGAATGCAGCTCTTACAAATGCAATTGAAGACAGATCAATGGTGGTTTGCCCAGTTATTCAGGCATTTTTATAATGCAGTGGAGTGCTATGGGCTGTGCTGACAGTGTGGATATACAAATGTCTGTTTTTTCTGTAGTTGTCCTTCAAAAAAAGCAATTAAAAAGAGGCACACAAGAGCTAAAAGACGTATAGTAAGAATTTGTACTGTTTTGTCAAAGTGGGAACAACAGAAGATGCATAAGACCAAGTAAAGGAAATGCTGTCCACCATCTTCATATATACACTCACCTAAAGGATTATTAGGAACACCTGTTCAATTTCTCATTAATGCAATTATCTAACCAACCAATCACATGGCAGTTGCTTCAATGCATTTAGGGGTGTGGTCCTGGTCAAGACAATCTCCTGAACTCCAAACTGAATGTCTGAATGGGAAAGAAAGGTGATTTAAGCAATTTTGAGCGTGGCATGGTTGTTGGTGCCAGACGGGCCGGTCTGAGTATTTCACAATCTGCTCAGTTACTGGGATTTTCACGCACAACCATTTCTAGGGTTTACAAAGAATGGTGTGAAAAGGGAAAAACATCCAGTATGCGGCAGTCCTGTGGGCGAAAATGCCTTGTTGATGCTAGAGGTCAGAGGACAATGGGCCGACTGATTCAAGCTGATAGAAGAGCAACTTTGACTGAAATAACCACTCGTTACAACCGAAGTATGCAGCAAAGCATTTGTGAAGCCACAACACGTACAACCTTGAGGCGGATGGGCTACAACAGCAGAAGACCCCACCGGGTACCACTCATCTCCACTACAAATAGGAAAAAGAGGCTACAATTTGCACAAGCTCACCAAAATTGGACAGTTGAAGACTGGAAAAATGTTGCCTGGTCTGATGAGTCTCGATTTCTGTTGAGACATTCAGATGGTAGAGTCAGAATTTGGCGTAAACAGATTGAGAACATGGATCCATCATGCCTTGTTACCACTGTGCAGGCTGGTGGTGGTGGTGTAATGGTGTGGGGGATGTTTTCTTGGCACACTTTAGGCCCCTTAGTGCCAATTGGGCATCGTTTAAATGCCACGGCCTACCTGAGCATTGTTTCTGACCATGTCCATCCCTTTATGACCACCATGTACCCATCCTCTGATGGCTACTTCCAGCAGGATAATGCACCATGTCACAAAGGTCGAATCATTTCAAATTGGTTTCTTGAACATGACAATGAGTTCACTGTACTAAACTGGCCCCCACAGTCACCAGATCTCAACCCAATAGAGCATCTTTGGGATGTGGTGGAACGGGAGCTTCGTGCCCTGGATGTGCATCCCACAAATCTCCATCAACTGCAAGATGCTATCCTATCAATATGGGCCAACATTTGTAAAGAATGCTTTCAGCACCTTGTTGAATCAATGCCACGTAGAATTAAGGCAGTTCTGAAGGCGAAAGGGGGTCAAACACAGTATTAGTATGGTGTTCCTAATAATCCTTTAGGTGAGTGTATAATTTGACTAAAATAATCTATTGATCTGCTTTAGATATTTTCTATGCTCAAAATAAGGCAGAGCTTTCCCCCACCTTCCTTCTGAGGACAGCATTTATTTGGTGAAACAAATCTAGTTTTTCAAATGCAGATCATTCAACACCAATGTATAGAAATCGAGAAAATGAGCAGAACGCCTCCAGATCTACAGGAAACATTCAACACTGATAATAAATCCCTGGGGAAAAAAATCTCAGAGAATTGCTCCTGTCAAGACAAATTGGGGCATGGTGGTTGTGTTGCATTCATGATGCCAGCTCTAATATTTTCTGCTGCCACTGAGCGTACATTGGAAAGAGAATTAATGCTGGAGTAGCCAGTAGAGCAAGTCCCACGCATGAATTCCACTACAGTGTAATTAAAAGATATGTGTGACGATTGAAGTGAATCTGTGTAATAGGTTTTAAATTGTGATTATGTCATTGTTCAGGTTGCAGGCACAATTAAAAATATATATATATATATATATATATCATCATCATCATCATCCTAATAATAATAGTAATATTGGCTTCCAGATATTCTAGAATGCACGTCTAAATATACAATTAAAACTGGTCTGGATTAAAAAATGAATATGCATGCAATCACGGTGAACCGAGGCACCTACACATGACCCGGAAGTAGATCGTCACCACCCGGAAGTGGTGCTTTTGAGTGACTTTCAGTGTCGCCTATGTGTTGTTGGTGTAGGCGTATATTTGAGTGGGATACATGAATTGCACACAGGCGGACGAAAGATTAACTCCCGAGCGCTGTGGACTTGTATTACCCGAATAACACACTGCGATGTAAACACACGTTGCAGACACAGGCACGCCGTCGCAGAGCCGGGGAGCGGTCGCCCGTATTTCATGGTATGGGCAAGAAGAGGAGGTCGAGCTGCTGCACCGTCAGTAATGTCAGATTGAAATCCCTCATCTTGCGGCAAGTGTTTGTAACATAGTACCAGGTATGTAACTGCTGTACCTCCCGGGCACGACCCTGTTGTTCACTGTTGCCACTGCCTGGGTTTGTCGCGACGTATCGGAGACGTGTTGTGACAGAGGCCTGTTTGCTGTGTGTGCTGTGATGGAGCAACCAACGTGACAGTGTGCTAGTGCTGAGTGTGCGCTACGTTACATAGATATGCAGCATGAGTGTATTTGTTTTATCATTTTATATAATACGCTTGCCATTTTATATAATAATAATAATAATCTATATATCGCTGGAAGGCATTGTGTTTGCTGTCAAAAGCAGCTGTTATGAGTGTTTTGACTCACTAGCCTGGGTTTGCACACTGACTGCGCAGCGTTAGCCATCACGTAGACTCGCCTATATTATTATTATCTTGCGTAACCTTACCAGGCACTGTGTGGTGTATTTATGTATTTGTCTAGGTGTAGCCATGCCGGGGAAGCTGAAGGTCAGGATTGTTGCTGGGCGGCATTTGCCTGTCATGGACCGGGCCAGTGACCTGACTGATGCTTTTGTAGAGGTGCGTACGAAATCTGAAAATGTCACACTTGTGCCTTAATTACACTACACTAGACATGAGTCTGTAATATTTGAATGCAACATTTGAATCCAGTGCAAATGATCAAGGCAAAACGTATTCCTTTAGCTGCTTTTACATGTGAGTTTTAATCGGGCCATATGTTGTGCGACACATTTCAGTTGCTCAGGCTAAATGATGGTGTTACATGGACAGGTACGTGTATGTCTGGATGGGCTTGCCGTAGTGCTCGGAGTAAGGCAGATGGCAAGCTTAAGTCTGATGGGCTTTGAACTGTGCCTACTGCCACAATACTTGTATTTAATAACGTGCAATAAAAAGCAATTATACTCGTTTATGATGAAAAGTTTTCTTCTATTTGTCTTCATTTTCATATGCATGTGTTTCGCACAGCTTTGGTCTAATGTGGTTTTGTAATGAGATTTTAAACATGCTGCTCTATTGGTATTAAGGATAGTGCCGTCAGTAAAAATACACCAATGTTGTGCCATAAAGTGCGATTTTTGGTACCTCTCAAACTGTAAGCTGGCTCAGCCCTGTGGCAGTATGGACAAGTGGAATTGCATCTGTTATGATTAAGATCAGTCTAGTTATAATTTAGCACTACAATCAATCCCTTGAATAAATACACTCACTTTACAAAGTTTAATTTATATTGGAGATTTCTTTTAATGTGCAGATATAATTTGGCAAATTGTTCCTTCCAGGTGAAATTTGGCAACACAACATTTAAAACTGATGTATACCCCAAATCTCTCAATCCCCAGTGGAACTCAGAGTGGTTTAAGTTTGAGGTAAGTATGTCAAAAAGCGAATTTTGTGTCAAAGAAGGATTATGTGCATAGACAGAATTTAATCAGTATTAAAATAAATAAAATCTTTCTGTTTTTGTTATATTTTGTTGTAAAAACATATGCTGTTCTGAGCATATGTCCTGTAAGAGACTACAACATGGAGATAATAACAAAACACACAATAAAATATGTCTACAGTCTTTGCATATCGCTTTAGATAACTATGTTAAATACATCATCAATGAGTAATGGCCTATTCTTTTCTAATACCAGGTGGATGATGAAGACTTGCAGGATGAGCCGTTACAGATCACTGTTTTGGACCACGACACCTATAGTGCTAATGATGCAATTGGCAAGGTCTATATAGATATTGATCCTCTGCTATCCAGTGAAGCTGCAACTGTGATCTCTGGGTGGTTCCCTATTTATGACACTATACATGGTACGCTATTTTTATTTTCCTCTCAATATATAATAAAGCATGCATATGTCTTATTGTCTTATACACATACCAAGAGCAGTATACACTGCTCAGGCACGCTTATTGCAGATTGTATTAAAAGTGTACTAAAATAAGTTGTGCGGTTGCATCAGTCTTTAAACTCTCCCACATATGACTTTACCATCCAGCAGGGCTTGTAGTCATTGAATGAAGGGAGGTGTGCTTCTGGGAGCATCGATAGATGTGATGTTGTTGTGGAGGCAACCTGATGCCAAAAGCAGACAACACGCCCCTCAAATAAGGCCGATGACATTACATTCCTGAACAGAAGGGACTTGGTCTGTGACATTTTATTTTCTCATTTCTCTACAGGAATACGTGGAGAAATTAATGTCCTAGTGAAGGTGGATCTATTCAATGATTTAAATCGCTTTAGACAATCATCATGTGGAGTCAAATTCTTCTGCAGTAAGTTTTTTTTTTTGAATGCATTTAATTTCCAGTAGGATTTTCTGAGTGGTAGACTCATATATAATGTTTGTTAGGAGGTTGTATTTCCATTTTCCAATATAATTTAATAAGAGGATAACTAATGCCAATTACTATTTTCCCAGAGTCATCCTACATGTAAATATTGTTGTTGAATACTTTTTCATTTCGAGCTATTGCTGGCAAGTACACACACTAGCATTATACATATACTGAATTACAGTTAATAGTTTTTGTTGTTTTAGAGCTTTACTAGTTTAGTAATACGGCAACATCATTTGTGTGTTTTTTTTATTTTCTTTGTTTAGCTACTTCCATCCCACGGTGCTACAGAGCAGTGATAGTGCATGGATTTGTGGAAGAGCTGGTGGTCAACGAAGACCCAGAGTACCAATGGATAGACAGGATCCGGACCCCCAGAGCGTCGAACGAAGCCCGCCAGAGACTCATCTCCCTGATGTCTGGTACTATAGCGCTCTTCACTTGATCAGCCTTGTTAAACACAACTAGGGGAATACTTATAGATTTGTATTAATGCCCAATGCTTACACCATCATTAGTGTGATTGTTTTGCTACCGTGCTGGACTGATTTTGAACATTATTCCCCAGGTGAACTTCAGAGGAAGATCGGTTTGAAGGTGCTGGAAATGGGAGGCAACGCGGTGGTGGGCTACCTGCAGTGTTTTGACCTGGAGGGGGAGTCAGGGCTGGTGGTGCGAGCCATTGGTACCGCCTGTACTCTGGATAAACTAAGTAACCCTTCTGCAGCTCTCCTACCTGCATGCAATTCCCCATCCAAAGACATGAAAGAGTAAGTATAAAGCAGAAGGGATTTGTACTCCTGCATGAAAACTGAGTACTGTATGTCTTGGGTGTGTGCTCCTTTCAATGGAAATTAAAATCCTAAAGGATCAGACATGTATCAGTTAAATCGCATAAACCACTTATTCCCAATTATGAATTGGAAAATATAAATATTGCAGATATTTTCTTTTTTTATAAAATGTCTTTATAAAGAAAACCCATCATATGAAAACCCAGACTATAAATTGTCTTACTGGGTAAATTGCATTCTGGTCTATTATGAGTTTCTGTTGTAATCTTTTCTAAGTCACTCCATTTTCCTTTCCCGCCTTTGTAAAGGAGCATACTGAGAAAAGGGCTTTGTACCTGCTCCACACAAACATACCTTTCCCTGACCCGCTGTTCCTGGCCCTTGGGTGTTGCCGCACGCTTGGCTTTTTCCTGCATGATTCTTGCCTCATAATTTGTATCTGCCTGGACACGTTATTTTTCAGTGGCGTGAACCAGATTTCGGAGCAGGCCTCGAATTCTGACACAGTGTTCTGGAAAAGTGTTTTGGAAGGATGACAATATATAGTAATATATAAACACTAATTAAGATATCGCTTCATCTTGAAATAAATAGTATGTTCTCCCCCCCCCATAAGTTAAAGATTCGACTTTAAAAAGCACATCTTATTTTTTACAGTTTTCTTTGTTATTGCGGTAACAGCATTCCAAGTTGAATGTTCAAAATATGGCCAGCAGCCTAACACTCACAAACTGGTCATTACAGATTTGTTAAACATTACATTTTGGAGTTAACAGTTTATAGATGTTGTGAGGCAAAACCACACTGAAGGAGCAAAACTAAATTAAGTAGTTTATATAAAAAATTCAATATGTCTGAAGTAATGTTCAGTAACGGTGCAATAATTCACTGTTTATGTTTGGTGAACTTCACAACTAAGTCTGGTAATGTTGTGCTTGCTCAACCATGTCCCTAACTCATAGAGGTTGTATTTATCTTGCATTTTCCCCAAAAGAAGGCGCAATAGTAAGCCTTCAGATTTCCTTTTACGGATGTGAATAATATATTCTTTACAAAAATATTTCTTAGCCTGATCTATGAAGGTTAAGGTGAAAAAAACAACATGGAATGTGTTGTTGCATAATCAAATATAATAGTTAATATATTTTAAATGTGAAATACATGTATATATCTTTATTATTTTCCTTTATTTTTATTTTTGAATAACAATGCCCTTTATTGTCCTATAAGGTCATTTCTGTGCATTTTAAACAATGAAAATGATATGATTACTTACTAAACAGTCTTTAGAGGTTTAAATACTCGAATTAAACCGCTTTACCAGAGATTGGACTCCACTGCAAGGACCATGGTCACCTATTCTTAAGCTGATTTGAATACATACATGTTTAGTACTAATCAGGCACTGCTGTTTAATTGAAAAATATTTTTTTGATCTGTGCTTAATGTCCCATTATGTATGTATAGAGGGCTTGAAACTGAGTATGATTAAAACAATTGAGTTCATTTTCTCAGGGGTTATGAGGTGAATCCATCCACACTCATTTTACAGGCATAGTATCATTTCTTAATTGTATATTGGATTTATAGTTCTTTGTAATATGCAATACACAAGGCATACAGCAATGTGGTATTAAACATGTACAACTTTATCAGATTCTGCCGAGTCGGCCCCCACGAGGAGGATTAAAAAGAAACTGAGTTCTGATTATGGGGCAAAATTATCATGACTGCTGCATGATTAACAGTTAACAGATTGAAGAATTATTTGTAACGTTTAAAAATGGTCGGCTGGGTGAAGCAGTAAAATATGACTGTGATTTGACTGAAAAAATAATATTAGACAGATTAATTCAGTTTGCAGTAGTGCTAGCTTGTATTCTGGTATGCAACTATTCAAAAAGTAAAAATGTTAACTCTAGAAACTGAACAGTGAAAAACATTTCAGTTTGCAAGTAAAATGCATGCCCTGAACAGACCTCTTTTCTGGAAAGGGAATTCTTCATTTTATCATCATTTATCTTGATAGGAGTAGATAGAAGTTCCACAATAATGAAAAACATCTGCCTTTTTTTCTACTGTTGCTATTTAAAATAATAATGTTACTGTCTGAATTTAGTTGAAGCTTCTTCCTATAAGCATTATCTATACATAATCACAGAGCATAAAGTGAATCAAAACAAATAATTGATTCTTCCCCATTAGCATTATTTAAACATTGTTATTAAGATAAATGAACAGAAGTAATTTGAAAGTGATTTAACATGGGCATTTACTCGGCAGAATCATGTCCTTATATGAAATCTAAACAGCATGAAGTGTCATTCCAGGTGACACTTAGTGCTAAGATGAAAAACATTATATGGGACACTTCTTCTTTCAAACATAACTGCTGCGGACTCTGCATGTTGCTTATTTGCTTCCATCATCTGCTGTGTACACAGCCGAATTTCAGGGTGCACTGCTGGCTGCTGACTTGCAGCTGCCTGGAGGAGTAGTAGTTGATTGGGGGAAAAAAAGAAAATCACTTTTCTTCGCTGCAAAATCTCTGTCTGTACTGTTTTTCTTTCTTTCTCCTTCTTTGGCTGCCAATTGTCTCAGGTCTCCACTGGCTCACCCGCCCAGCCACGGATGTCGCTCCACCAACAACAGCCCAATTCACACTGCTACCGGCTCACGACTAACTCAGAACTTCTCTGTGTCTGTTCCTACTCTCATCTACACTGGTATGAGACTGCATAGGCTCAGGAGCTGGGGAGAGACGGGCCTTGAGAACAGGGGTCAGAATCTAAAGCCAGGCAGGCAGTGTAGGCAGGTACCATGCATCTCTGCTCCCACCAGCCGTGGAGGGTTTTGACATCAACAGCTCGAAAGCTTTCAGCTCCCAAAGCATTCCTCCTCTGATCAGAGCCTGATCAGGGCAGGTCACACATCACCGCCTTTGGTTTTTTTGTGTTTTCCTTCAACTAATTTATTTTTGTTTTTATTTTTTCGGATCAAAACAGTTTCATCCAAATGTATCTTTTTTTTCTCCACATTTACTGTATTTTTTGTTTGTTTTCCTTTGCTGTGACTTGTTTATTTTTTGGCACCAACTTCAGGGCAGAGGAGTCATTACCATCACGTTTCTTTTGCTTTGTTTAGCTGTGAAAACAATGCTTTTTTTTATCGTTAACTCGCTCAATTTCAGTCTTTGAATTTATTTTGCTGCGCTTGAGTTCCATTTTATTTTTTTGGGGGTGTATTTAAAGTGTATGTCCATGTGCTTGCTTTATTTTCTGACACTCGCCTGACTCTCAGCCATCATCCCTGACCAGATTTCTCCGTAGCGAGCCGCCACCCTCTGGCCTCCTCCCCAGCCCCCACACACAGCTCTCGGGTGACCCCTGCTCCACTCCACCTCCTTTTCCACCACGGGTCATTCCAGTCTTGCTGGCGTCCATTAGCACAGCGTTACTGAATGTGTTTCCACCTTCTTCTGGCAGGGCTCCCTTCAGTGAAGACCCCAACCCTAATACTCATTCATCAGGACCCTCCACCCCACTGAAAAACCAAACCTATTCCTTTTCACCTTCCAAGTCCTACAGCCGACAGTCCTCCTCTTCTGACACAGATTTGAGTTTGACACCTAAAACTGGTAAGGCACCTCCACCCACTTTGTGTTGGTTTTATGTTTTTATTTTTTCCCCTTTTTTTGGTGTATAGTTTTGTTGTTTTCTCCCTAACATGGTTTGCCTTTCCCCCATCCCATCTATCCTTAATTCCATACTTCTATTTTTACCTGTTTTATTTAGTTTTGGTTCGCTAAAATGAGATGTCTCTGTTATGCTAATTTTCACATGTCAAATGTGGGCAAATTAATTGAAAATATATATATATATATATTTATATACTGTATATACTAAAAATGCAAAATCTATAAACACTCCCAATACAAACACTTTTTTTTCAAATAATTTGTATTAAATATTTAATTTTAGCATTTTATAAATGTTTTATATATGTATACACTATGTATTCTGAATAGTACCATTTAAAGCATTTGTGCACAGAGAAGTGGCTTGCGTCCCTTTGGGAGTCTAATTCCTGTTTAGAGAATTCTCTAATTTGCATTTCTTTATAAAGGGTATGTCTTTATGACACACATACCTACACTTGTTTCCTTTTATTGCATCTTGAGCTATTTATTTATAGTACTTCTAGTTCTAGGACTCCATATTGTATTCTTAGAATCCTTTTTATTACTGAACTGACAATTTTATATTTTGTGCATAATAATTATGCAAAAGGGATAATGCTTTATATAATATAAATATATAAATATTCTATTCTGCTCCTTAACCAAAAATAAATTGCAGATTGGTGTTCAGGTTGTGTAGACAGTGTGTGAACTCCAGTTCTTTAAAAGGATTGGAGGAATCACGTTAATTGAGACACAATTCCACAAGACATTGCATACATTTAGTAGGATCTAAATGCTTTTATTTTAGGAGATCTACTTTCTATCAGTTTTTTTAGGTTTTGTTTGTTTTTTGCATGGCATGAGTATCAGTGAAACAAAAAAAGTATAATACACTTTTTTTTGTTAAAAGAACGTTTTTTTTTTATAGCCTGGAAGAATGATACCATGGGATTAATGATAATCTTCACACACATGATTGTTGATCAAAATGTTTCAATGTCAAACCTGATTATTATGTAAAAGTAAGTCTTTAAAGTAAGGCTTTGACAATTGCTGACAATCCCATGGAGAACTCAACTTCTTATTAAGTAACCACATCCTGAGTACATTGTTATTAATACATACTTTTTACAGTATCCTGTTCTAAAATATAATTTCAATTGTAAAAGAATACAATCTTTTAAGGGAGCTTGAGAGTAAAATATTATCTGTAACAGACTCCCTTCTATCCACTGTATTCTTCTGTCCAACGTGCAGGATGGTTGAACAGCTTGAAGCTTGCTGGGGTAAACCCAGGCATGATTTACCCCCTGTAACTGGGAAATGCTGGGATTTGATTACGCTGTGCTGTGCCCGTTCTTTATTTGATCATGCATGCTTTTGAATGTATCCATTCTACCTGTTTTGCTTCAGCCTTTCATTTTTATGTAAATGCCTGTAATTTTCTTTTACCATTTTCCCATAGAGATCCGTGGTCGTGCTCTCCTTCCAGTTTGTCTGTCATACACATGATCTTGTGTCTCTTCATCTCTCTTCTCTACCACTTTTCCTCCTGCAGCATTTTTCCCCCTGGGGCCTAGGATTTTCCTGTGTCCTAGTTCCCCTACTCTCTCTTCTGATTCCCCACCTCATACAAACACTATTCAACTCCCCCTGGGGTCTGGGACTGCCCACAGTTATACTCCTCCACAGTCTGGCCATGCAAACCCAGTTTCGCTGAGAAAAACGGTCTCTTTCAGTGAGGAGTTGCTTCTGGCGGCCTCTGGTAGGACCGATTGATTTATAAGTGATGTAGCTTTACAAACACCCCTCCCCTGCCCCTCCACCTCCCTGTCCTCCTCCAGACTGCACTTGGTTTTATAGTAATTTATTTCTCTCTTTATTTTATTTTTTTTGATGATTTGGGTTAAAGATCATAACTAATGTTTGGAGTTCATAGATAATTTATAAGATTGATTGTCTAAAACCTCTAAAAGTACTTGAGTGTCTTCGTTAAATGATCTTGTAAGACCGTGGCTGGTTGGTGTGCAAGTTTATAATCACTTCCCAAAGGTGCTATGGCATTACTGCATGAGATATTCTCAGTATGATGTCATAGTATGGTAGGTTTCACTTATGTTAATCTAAATTGCCATATAATTAGTTTGTAGTTGTAGAACAAACATGAACAGTGGACAAGCTGCTTATAGTTAATAACTGTCCATTGAGCTTCTTATGAAACAGATGAAGGTGACAGTGTTGCTATTCTCAGCCCTTTCAGTGTTGGGTCTTTGCATACTAGCTTTTGTCACATACTATGGGAGCGATGCTTTAAGGACAGCAATTTATATCCTTTATCGAATATCTTACTGTAAAACAACCTTAAAATGTTGCTCTCAAAGGAAACTGAAATATCTGAATGCACCCAAAGTTACTAGACTGAACTGTCACCTGATCTGCTCTCTACCTGAGGAAAAATATGACGACTTGCTCTTTTATTAAATTGTTTTTTTAATTTTATAAATGTTTTCTAATTCTCATTTTTAACCCTCATCTTTACATTTTTTAATTGTATGTAAGCAGACTCCTGACACTTTTAGAACAACCCCTGCACGTAGCCACCTGCACTTGTGTGTGTTGAATCAGTAATTTTGAACAGTATTAGTGAAATATCACTTCTGAGCCATTGCATCACATCAGTGAGCGTCCATCTCCACGTTCATGAACTTTTAATAATGCTCAAGGTATCATAAGGTGTCTTGTGTTTTGTTGATTTTATTTTTCTTTCTTTTAATGATATAATTTCACATTAAACATTTTGATGGATTCTTGTCTGTCTGTGATCTCTGTATTTTATGGAATAGACTACGAGTTGGAAAACTGTTTAATATGGATTCCCCTTAGATATGTTTATACCTCTTAATCAAAGTGATGCTTCACAAATCTAAGTTTATGTAATTGTTTGGAAAGAGTAAGATTCATTCATAATACTTGTACAAGGACTTACTCTGACTGTAGTGTCTCATTAATCCACAGTACTGAATTGGAATTTCACATCGTTGTAAACAATGCGGAACTCTTTCTGAATTGTGAAGTTTAATTTCTTTGTGTTAAGCAATCCTATTTTTAAATACTATTTTTTTTAACTTTATTTTTACTTTTTATTCTATATTGCATGTGAATTCACACTAAACCACTGAAGATAATATTATTTTGAAAGTGATAGGAAACAGTTTTGAATCAGGGCTTCATTTTCACTGTATAGTTTTTCTGTTCAATTCCAAATTGTATTATTTTATTCTCATCTGACTCAATCTCTCCCAGTGTTAAAAGTGAATGGAAACTTCATATTGCTTGGCATCTTTGTCCTGGTAGGAATGGGCAGTGGTGGTAGCGTGGGCAAGGAAGGAGGACCTCTAAAAACACTCCTGAGACAACAAACGCAGTCGGCACTCGAGCATAGGGTAAAACCTGTTGATTTGATTATGCATTACATACTGATATATTTATTTCTTGTAACAGCATTGCCATTGTAAAATTGGCACCTATCTTGTGAATTGTTTGCCTTGCACAAACAGGCATTTCAGTTGTTCATGCTACCTCATACAGGATGTTCAATAATTCAACATTATTCTCTCTGCTGGTTCATAGTAGTTTGCGCTCTCTAAACCTTTCTCCTGTGTTTTCTCTGCCTGGTTAGTTGATCGTTACTGCACAATGCTTAAAGTACAGTTATTTATGTCCTTTTTTGAATATCTTGCTGTAAAACACCCATAACAAATTAAAGGAAGCAATTCCTTTCTAATCAAAAAAGTACTAGACCGGAATATCCCTTTATCTTAACCGAAGAATACATTTGCCTTCACTGGTACATTTGTATTTACATCCAAGCCTCTGACTAGTCAAAAATAATTCATTCCTGATGTGTAAGTTGACTGTCAATTTAAGAAGAGGTTATTATATTGTTTATTACCTTTGTTTAATATGAAGAGTATTTGTAAACCAGTGGAAAGCAGTTTAAGAAATGAGGGATTTAACTTTGAGAGTAAGTAACTTTGGATTGGTATGACATTTTAGTTTTTATTTGTTGGAGCCTGGATTGACTCAACAGAAAGGGGAGTTGGGTTAATTTAGTTTAGTCCCTTCTGAATATCAGTCTGTTTTAGAAAGCAGTTCGCTCTATTATGGCGCTGTTGTTGGTAAAGAATCGACGCAGAAGTTCATCCCAATTTTTTTTTTTCACACCTGCTACTTCCCCCCCTTAATCTAATATATCACAATTAAATAATTTTGATCACTGCCTTTTTTGTATCACATAGATTACTGAAGAAAAAATGTTTTTTTAGAGTTAATTAGGCTTTTGTTAAATCAATAAATGCCCATCAAGTCTTGGGTTTTTAATTGGCAGAATGTATAGCTAATGCTAGGTCTCTGTTAAGTACAATATACCTATCACAGTTATATCCTAAGATATATAGTTACACTAGGTTTTAATTTTGGATTCATTTCTTTTGTCTGAAGGTAACTGCATGGGGAACTATATTTTCACTTACTTACCTCTTTTCTGTCTACTTCTTTGACCTTGAATTTGAAAGAAATTGCATTTTAGTTAAAATGATGTAGTATGTTTGAATTTTGCATGGTTTATCTTCAGGTGATAATATAGTAAAGCATTATATGGGTAGTTTAAGGGTACAGTGTGTTAGTTTAAGATGTAATTTAAAAAATACAAAATGCAAAAAGTTTTAATTAGAATTCCATCATATATCTCCCATTATTCTTAAACCTTACCTCTGTATTTCCTCAAGGAATTCCCATTTTTCACGTTGACGTGTTTCCCGATGGGATTTCTTGTCCATGTTGGTGGTGTCGTCAGTGCACGGTCAGTCAAGCTTCTGGATCGTATCCACAATCCTGGTAGGTCTTTTTTAGTACATTATTTTCATACGTTATAATGCCTGCAGCCATGTAGACTTTGTATTGTAGATGTAATGATTTACACATGGGTGTTTTTTTTTGTTTGCTTTGCTTTTTTAAAGGTACAATAAGATCTCCTTCCTTGAATTTCCCTTTAACCTTTAATTGTTAGGACATGCATTTTAATATGAATTGTCTGAAAGCTAGAGATGCATAACTTTGAAGGGGGAGTTTCATGCTATCTTTGCACCACTGCATTATGTTCTGTGCTGATTTGCTTTTCTAAGACACTACTATGTTAGCACTGGGGTGTGCAGTGCATGGCAGAATGAGATTTACATTTTCTAGACAGTGTCGGTTCGAGTGGATGTGTCCTGAAATCAAGCATTTACTTTACTGAATTCAAGTTGATTGTATTGCTGTGCTTATTTTTTTCTCCAAAGCAACATGTCCGCTTGTATTCCTCAAGAGGGGTGTGTCCTCAAGGCTGCTTTGTGTCTGACTTCACTCGCAGCTGCTAGGACGCCATTTTCTAAACTCGATGCGAATGCCAGTACCTTCAGACAGACAGTCTGAAGGACACACCGCTCTGTACAAACGCAGGCTGGCATCATTTGGCTTCTTAATTTGTAAACAATGGAAAGAGGCACATTTACATACAGCTGAAGTGATACACCCAAAGCAATGTGCAACACAACTAGTTTCCATTTTTGTCTGAATTGTTTAGAAAAAAGTGAAATGCTTGTAGAATGATATATAAACTATACAAACTCACTAAGTTGATTGAAGTTGATTAAGCCTAGAGCACACTTTCCCCCCTAACCGAATGGTTTAATTCAACCTGTACATTAAAATAATGCAAGTGTTTTGGAAATGTAACCTGAATCTCCCCCTAATCCAGTATTATAAAAAAATGAAATAGTCTGAGTGGCATTTCTTTTCTGGCTTTTATAAGTCTCTTGAGGTTGCCTAGTGACTACGTTTCGTATTATTTATGTACCTTAAAAGACCCACATTATGGTGAGCACATAGGCTTAGCCTCTTAAGAAATGCATGCACTGCTTTTCCTTTGAAGATAAAACTTCTCAAAGCACTGCCTAACAACTTAATAGTGCTGAGTGTTGGGTTCAGTAAATAATTTATTAACTTACATTTAAACTATAATACTGTGCAACAGTAGCTCATTCTGTCCATAGATCTGCTGCTACTTGACCACAAAGCCACAGTGCACTACAGGCTAGTGATTAGACTGCTACAGCATGCTCCTTTCTCTGCCTTCGTAATACACCTCTGATTAACTCTGTTGTCTGTGTCTTTCCAGTTGCTGTGGAGTGTTGTTGTCCAGTGTTGTGCTCTTGTTTGTCTCGTTTGAAGTTTTCTTTTCTTTTCTCTTTTTCTGCTCCTTTAACTGATCTACTAATTTGCTGTTTTGAACTCAGCCTTTGTCGGAATTATGGGTAACACAAGATCTTACAAACTGCTAGACTGGAATAGTTTCACTGCAGGTATTTTACTACTTCTTCAGTATTGCACATACTGACAGAAATTATGGCAGCTCAGTGAAGTTAGTATCTTTAAAATTGAGAAATGCTGAACTATGACTTTCTATTGACATTTAATTGGTGATGGGCATCATTATGTTTCTGAGAAAAAATAAATAAATACTGATAATAATACTACACTGTCTGTAGGCATCAACCCAGATACCTACACAGATCTCATCAGACTGCTTTGATAGGGTGGAAAAAGTTTACCCTCTTAGGCTAGTTGTTACAGCCGAAAAATAAATAATCTTCCTAGTTGTCAGCTGCAAACTGTAAACACATGAACGTTATAACTTCACCAGCTAACCTCATACAGCTTATGATTCAAGTATATTTCAGCCTAATTGAAATAATGAGATCGACATCTCAGCTTGTTTTGAGTCTAGCCTTCTTGGATTGGCGTCCTGTATGAGATTTTTTTCTGCTTGGGCAGGAGGGCTGTGCAATGGATGGACTAATCCCAAAGAGCTCAGTTAGGATTTGTGTTCCACTTGACAGTGTAAAAAGGAGGCTAATTCCCCTAAGAGCACAACTCCTACAGATAGTACCCATTTATTTTTCAGATAAACAAGTGTCCGTATGATTAATTAGAAAAGCAAAACCACATTAATACAAAACCTTTTAAAGTAAGTCTGATTGTAGTGTATTAAAAAAACAAAACTGAAATGTAATTCTTTTTAATGATTCCCCTTTTTCTTCTTTATATTTCATTTTACTTTAATACTTTGTGTATTTTAAATTCTGTGAATAGTTTAGGCCAGTAGAAAACCTTTTTGTATTACATTTAATAACTATGGTAGGCTGTATATAGATATATTGCTTAATTTTCTTATTTTATTTCATTAGCTTTCTTAGTATTATATTATATATTAGTAGTAATATAATCGTGTTCCTCTGATTTAATGATCAGTTTATTTTCCCAGAGTGATTTTTCACATGTTTTGCCAAATGTAATATTGGTTCTTCATCCCATTGTACAAACATTGATTCAATTTTAGAACACCTTTAAGATTATTAAGTCAGTCACATATTTGTTTGTTTGTTTTTCTGGAAGAAATCCTTCAAGAACATGCTTACACAGAATTAATACAGATTTCAGAATAACTCGAGCAATATAGGCTAGTGTTTTAAAAAAAATCAAAGCTAGAAATTAATATTAATGAAATGTCTGCTGCCAATCACTGAACATGAATAAAGTCATCAGGAAATCATTGGGTACATATCAGAATAATTCATGCCTAACATTCTCAATCTTTATAAGTTAAAAGAAACAAGATATTTAAATTTCTTTGCCTACATGAAGCATATTTTATCTTCTTTATTTTCTTTAATGCAATAACAGGTTTTCTGTTTATGCAGCATGTGTTTCGAGGATTCGTCACATAGGAAACGCATGACATTTCCCGAACTACTATTGTATAATGTTTTACTTATTGAAACTGAATATTAAGTAGTTATAATATAATTCTTTCCTTTGGAAATAATTTAGTAGTTCTCTTTACAGCAAAGCTGTCATACACAATATATATATATATATATATACATACATACAGTGAGGGGAAAAAAGTATTTGATCCCCTGCTGATTTTGTACGTTTGCCCACTGACAAAGAAATGATCAGTCTATAATTTTAATGGTAGGTGTATTTTAACAGTGAGACAGAATAACAACCAAAAAAATCCAGAAAAACGCATTTCAAAAAAGTTATAAATTGATTTGCATGTTAATGAGGGAAATAAGTATTTGATCCCCTATCAATCAGCAGGATTTCTGGCTCCCAGGTGTCTTTTATACAGGTAACGAGCTGAGATTAGGAGCACTCTCTTAAAGGGAGTGCTCCTAATCTCAGCTCGTTACCTGTATAAAAGACACCTGTCCACAGAAGCAATCAATCAATCAGATTCCAAACTCTCCACCATGGCCAAGACCAAAGAGCTGTCCAAGGATGTCAGGGACAAGATTGTAGACCTACACAAGGCTGGATTGGGCTACAAGACCATCGCCAAGCAGCTTGGTGAGAAGGTGACAACAGTTGGTGCGATTATTCGCAAATGGAAGAAACACAAAATCACTGTCAGTCTCCCTCGGTCTGGGGCTCCATGCAAGATCTCACCTCGTGGAGTTTCAATGATCATGAGAACGGTGAGGAATCAGCCCAGAACTACACGGGAGGATCTTGTTAATGATCTCAAGGCAGCTGGGACCATAGTCACCAAGATAACAATTGGTAACACACTATGCCGTGAAGGACTGAAATCCTGCAGCGCCTGCAAGGTCCCCCTGCTCAAGAAAGCACATGTACAGGCCCGTCTGAAGTTTGCCAATGAACATCTGAATGATTCAGAGGAGAACTGGGTGAAAGTGTTGTGCTCAGATGAGACCAAAATCAAGCTCTTTGGCATCAACTCAACTCGCCGTGTTTGGAGGAGGAGGAATGACCCCAAGAACACCATCCCCACCGTCAAACATGGAGGTGGAAACATTATGCTTTGGGGGTGTTTTTCTGCTAAGGGGACAGGACAACTGCACCGCATCAAAGGGACGATGGACGGGGCCATGTACCGTCAAATCTTGGGTGAGAACCTCCTTCCCTCAGCCAGGGCATTGAAAATGGGTCGTGGATGGGTATTCCAGCATGACAATGACCCAAAACACACAGCCAAGGCAACAAAGGAGTGGCTCAAGAAGAAGCACATTAAGGTCCTGGAGTGGCCTAGCCAGTCTCCAGACCTTAATCCCATAGAAAATCTGTGGAGGGAGCTGAAGGTTCGAGTTGCTAAAAGTCAGCCTCGAAACCTTAATGACTTTAAGAGGATCTGCAAAGAGGAGTGGGACAAAATCCCTCCTGAGATGTGTGCAAACCTGGTGGCCAACTACAAGAAACGTCTGACCTCTGTGATTGCCAACAAGGGTTTTGCCACCAAGTACTAAGTCGAAGGGGTCAAATACTTATTTCCCTCATTAACATGCAAATCAATTTATAACTTTTTTGAAATGCGTTTTTCTGGATTTTTTTGTTGTTATTCTGTCTCTCACTGTTAAAATACACCTACCATTAAAATTATAGACTGATCATTTCTTTGTCAGTGGGCAAACGTACAAAATCAGCAGGGGATCAAATACTTTTTTCCCTCACTGTATATATATATGTGTGTGTGTATATTAGATATATACTGTATATGTGTGTGTAGATGCACAATTGCAGTAGAGCTATGGGTTTGGTTGATTAGGGTGTTTGATACTTAATTTTGGGGACAAATTCTGTGAATACATTTGCTTCTTTTCTTATTCACTTGTTCATTTCATAGTATTTTGCTTAGATGCATTTTTTCATATCTTAAATGCCATAATATTTCCATATTATAGATGGGATTAATTAATCGTACATTGTCAGTCAAAACAGTTATAATATGCACTGAAATATTAGTTAGACTTGAAGTGGCACATTTTTTCAAACTTGAGTTTTTAGTTACAGTTTCTATAGTAATAATACAGTTTTGAATCTCAACTTGAAGAAACCATGCATTGACCTCCATATCTCTGAAATTTATATTATTATGTATAATAATTCTTAAATTTCTTTTGTCTTGACATGTTCTTAAAAAGTTACAAAATGTAACATTAAAATTACATTTCATATGTCATATGAAGTGCATACCTTATAATATTGTTTTTCTTTTAATTCTGTAATTTCATATTTTAAATAAATGCATAATAATAACTTGCTGAAATCTCCAAGCCAAAAATAGTATTGATCAATGAACATTGTCCTATAGCATATAGTACTGAAGCTATGCTGTGATTTGAAAAGAATATAGACAACATTTGAGTTTGTTCAAATGTCCTGTGATTGAAGGATGCCACGTAATTTAAACAATATATACAATTCAGATGATACTAGCAAACCATAATAAACAAGACCAGCCTAATTATATTAATTTAGCATCACAACAGACCATGCAGAAACTTATCAGTCTCATCAAGTTACTCTGCTAGTATTTTGTAACCTTCCCTAATTTCATACAATGTGGTGATTTAACAAACTGTCAACTTTCTGGTCAATATTGACACCAGGCTATGGAGATATTAAATGTAGAAGTGCATGTAAAAGCTCTTTATTTTCTTTTATTGTATTATTATTTTAAAATTTATTTTTAATTTTTCAGATTTAGGATCATAACTTCTTTAACCATTTCAGTGAGCTGCCATACTTTTCAGTCTGTTCTGTCACGTGACTCAAGCATGCGCCAAGATAACCCACCATTTCTGGCTACTGTTTGCTGACTCTGCTTTGGGCATTCCTCTTGCACTTAAAGCTTAATGCCTTCCCAAAGAGCATCTTGAAGAAAACTGCCAGGAATAATATATATATTTGTATAAAATGGGCATGTGCATTCCTGCATCCCAAGGGCCGTATTCATATAGTGATGGTAACTTGAACCAAGGCACAAGTTACCTCAGATCCAGATGCAGGCATAATGAGTGTTTATTATTATTGGTCTGTTTCAATGTCTACGAGATTCTTCAAATCATTACAAATCTGCTAATGGACAAAAACTTGGTTGAATTTGCACTGCACTTCTTTGAAATATAGATTGAAGACCATGTGAAACAATGAGAACCTGAATGTTATTACTGTATCCACATGAAATCTGCTTCATACTTTCTTCTGGGCTACAGCTGTATCTAATTTTAATGTATGCTAAAAAAACAACTACCAAAAAAGCATGTTACCTGTAGAATAAATATATTCTATATTGGGATGCATCGATACCACCGAGACCGAGTACAAATACGAGTATTTACATTTGGGTACTTGCCAATACCGAGTACTGATACCAAGTACTTAATAAGGCAGTATCCCATAAAAATTACAATTACCATCAAAGTGCAATGCATTTGAAGAAAGTTTTTATTTGTCAGATGCACTCTGGTTGATACAAAATAAAATATAAATAATATCTGAGTATTAAATAAAATGTATAACAGGAGGCTTTTTCTGACATCCATTCTGACACTGGCACTGTCTCCACATATCAATTAAATGTGTAACTCACTGAATAGCAGTACTGCACCACAAAGCCTGCTGTAACAGAACGACTGAAATAGAATTTTTGATGAATAGAATAATCTCGGTATGATCAGCTGTAAGCTTACATATGAACCAGCATGAATACATAATGTGCAGGACACCAGGTGAATATTTGTAGTTTGTGGTCACTCAATTAAAGTTTTTTGTTGTTGTTGTACATGTTGTACATACAATATAAACATAAATAACCAGTTAGAAAAATTGCATAAAACGAAAGTGCTTTGAAATGGCTCCGTCTTACAGCTGTGTATCAATGCAGAAAACGTGCTTTTCAAATCTACAGTGCCCTACACTAATACAAAACTTAGCACATGATCAAACAGCTGACTGATCAAGGCATTGATCCAGAGACTTGGGTTTGCAACAAGATCATTTAGACATTAAGGAATATTCCCTAATCTAAATCAAGAGACAGACCGTGTGTAATTTGTAACTGAACATGCATATTGCTGAGGAAGTGCGTGACGAAAAGACGCGCTCCGCCATGAAGTGGTATCGGTGAGTGGTATCGGAAAATTTCTACGAGTACGAGTACATGAGCACAGTATCGGCCCATATCGGTGCATCCCTAATTCTATATATGTGTAGATAAATGGTAGCTTTATATGCTGTTGTGCTGCAAATGGATTTACAGTTTGTGTAAAGCAGCAGATATCCAAATTAGAATACTGAATAAAGCTGCCATATTGTTTATTTGACTGCTGGGTACCGAGGAAAGTATTGGATTGAGTTTGATTCGATATTTGCTCATCAAAATGATAGACAATTTTCTGTACTACTTTGCAATTCTTACTGTTTTTATTCAAACCATAAACTGTATCTGGGTTGTTATCCAAAATGTGTGGGGAGCACACAAGTAAGTTTTCTTGATTGCAATCCCTCTCCATTCTCTAGAGATTTTCATCTCTTGATGAGAATCTAAGTGATCAATGAATATGGCCCTTACCCCACAGCCAAGGTCCTGATAAAACATCCCTGTGAAACTGTGTGGCTGTCCTGTAAGAAAAGTCTGCTGTCATGGATATATTATGCAAAGATCTTTATTTATTGATTTTATTTTTTGCAGTTTGTATAATTTTCATTACACTGTATTTCCTTTTTTTTTTTTTTTTTTTTTTTTTAATTCAAAAATATAATGTACTTAAAACTAAATTTACATAGAAGGACCTGAGACATTGATTGTTTCTCATTAAGTGCAAATACTTAATGACATCACATTCAGTTCCTCTCTCTTGAGATTGTTTCTAACGTGCATAGCTTCATGATATGAAGTTAAAATGATCAGCAAAGTTGATGTTGCAATGCCATTGAATTGCATCAATGGGGATTATATATCATGAATAAAAACATAAAAATAAAAAAAACTGTTTATTTTGCATAATAATGTATAAATGAATTTGCCATAATATAGCTGATCACTACAAACACTTTCCTCTGAGGAATATTAAGCCAGGCCTGTGTGTTTCATGCAAGAAGTAAAAGTAAGTGAGAGTGTTAAAAGTCAGCTTTACCTTTATCTTCCAGATGAACCTGAAACTCGTGACGCCTGGTGGGAAGAGATCAGACAAGAGATCAAATCTCATGCCAAAGCTCTGGGATGTCACGCTGTGGTTGGTTACAGCGAAACAACAAGCATCTGGTATGTAAGGAGCTCAAGCGTTTTTTAGCATCAGACCGAGGTTGTAAGACACATCCCCTTTATATACTATGATACTGATAACAGACACTAGCGTGTCTAGTATCAAGGCACTCTGTGAAATTATTAATTCTGTTGCCTGCCTAGGAGTCATGTGTTTTGGTCATTCTACATATAAAAAGGTTTTGTAGTAAAGATGAATGAATTTGTTTATTTCCCCTATTTGTATTTATCTTTTTCTCCTGCAGTGAAGAAGTTTGCATCCTTTCTGCATCTGGCACAGCAGCAGTTCTTAATCCCAAGTTCCTCCAAGATGGCTGCTTGGACAGCTGCAGTGAACACAGGTTGTCAAGGCAGCCTACCTTCTTTTCCACAGGGTCAGAGAAGGGAGAGTTTGATATTTTCCTTCAGAGCAAGGATAGTTCTTCCATGTTAGGGTAGGTTACAGAGCTACAATTCAGGACACGGGACCGAATCCTTAACTCTACTAATATTCTTTGGTATGTGCGCCATGTCTTGTTCTATTCATTTTTAGAATCTATTCCAAGATGGCTCTCATTACTAACCAAATAATACTGATGAATCCTTTGTGTTTTTAATTGTGTTACAAACGTACTCCTTAGAGTCCCAAACTAATTCTCTAATTGACATGTCAAAAATAATTTGATGTGATTCATAGCGGGGCAGGAAAGAAACATAAGTGCTGTAACTATTCTTCCCCATTTGTAAAGCATTTTTATTTAGCTAATTCTTAGCTAAATTCATTAAAATCAATTACATTTTTAATGTTTTTATATTGTTGTTGCCGTGGTTATATGAATTAACCGGTGTAGTTAGAGATTACAATGAATATATCAGTGATATTAAAGTAACTTGTGATTTATATACAGTCATTGGTAAATTGCTAACCAGTTCAACAGTGTAATGGCGTTGTGGTCTTTGTCTTTGCAGATTGGAGGAGCCCTCCCCTCCCAGCTGTGGATTTTGCCATATTCCCTATGACGAGCTGAACATGCCATTCCCCGCACATCTCACGTACTGCTTCAACTGTCGGAGGCAGAAGGTCCCCGATGTGCTCTTCACCACAATGGACCTGCCACTAGAGGCTGCAGTCACTGGAAAGGGGTGTCTCATTCAGGCCAGGTAGTTGCCTCGCTCTTATTCTTTCAGTCTGTCAAGCTCTTCTTCATTAGTAAACTTACATCCTCTGTGTGAACTTGTTTTGAGGTATTTGCTTATTTCTTAGAAAACAAAAACATGCAAAGAATAATGGCAAATTAAAGGTGTTGCTTAGAGGGTGCATTCAGATCAATTTGCTGCATTAAGGCTTTATATGTTCTTGTTGCTCTCTCAGGTTATGTCGTCTGAAGAAGAAGGCTCAGGGGGAGGCAAATGCCACCGCCATCAGTAACTTGCTTCCCTTCATGGAGTATGAGCTCCACACGCAGCTGATGAACAAGCTCAAACTTCGGGGCATGAACGCACTCTTTGGGCTCAGGATCCAGATCAGTGTTGGGGAGAACATGCTGGTCGGGCTAGCTGTGAGTGTTTCACTGTCTGATGTGTTTTTCCTGTGATTTTTTTTTGGATGAAGGTAAAACCCCATTACTACAAGCAACGTGGATCCCTGAAGATGGGTTTGAAATGCAAGTCCACCCTGCATGAATGGACTGAGTCATATTGCATGTTATCAGCATTGACTTTTTAAAATGTTTTGGGAGGTGCAAATTTGAACATTTGAAGGCTGTTAAATATATTTGTATACAAATCAGACATTTTAACGCATTTCTCTTGTTCTTTTTCTTGGTGACCTGTAGTCTGCCACAGGGGTGTATTTGACGGCTCTGCCCACTCCTGGGGGGATTCAGATCGCAGGGAAAACGCCAAGTGACATTTCTTATGAGCAGCATATATCAAACATGCAAAAGAAGATCAACGAGACCATCGCCAAAAACAAGGAGCTGTATGAGATAATCCCCCCGGTAAGTAAGAAGGCGTTATGCATTCTCGTTATAATGACCTCAGTTAGAACTGAATGAACGGCAAGTGCAAGGTTTTGTTACTGGAAGGATCATAACCACTATCAAATTCCTTGAATGAAAAATCAATATCTTAAAAGTTTCAGGTAATGTAGCTAATTGTTTGGATGAAATAAATCCTCATACTTTGCCTTTGCCTGGTTTAACGGGAACGTTTTATGTTTCCCTGTTGTAATAATTTCAGGCAATTATATGGCTGTGTACTTGCACAACGACCTTCACAATCAGTTCTGCTCTCTCACTGTCTGCTGGCAGCTACCATGACAAATTAAAAGCCTTTAAAAGCAGCCTCTGTGAATTGCTGAAATATTTATACTTGTATTTTTTAATAATATGTAGGTCTAATTAAACCTTTTTTTTTTTTTTTTTTAACTCATAAAGAAATTGTTTACCATGGATCCAGAAGTGTCTGCATTCAAAGGCACTAATACGGTACATACTTTGTGGCAACGATGTTAAGCATGCTCGTTTTGGGATTGTGGCACAGTGAAGCATGTCACAAACCACTCACAAACGTTTTTTGTTTTAATAAATCTTGGTAAGACAAGCCTTTACCATAATTATGGAACACTGACTACTTACTTGACTAATATTTTTCTTGACCTTTTCCATATTTGGTGTGGAAAATTACATGCACACAAATGTATCTAAAAACATATTTTTAACACACTGACACACTTTCCAATGTTTATAAGGTACTAACAGAATATATGCAAAATGGTTAAGATTTGATTGGTTTATTCAATTATTTTAAATCTCTTGACAACCACCTCTGGGATTCTGAATGTGATTGCTTTCTAAAAAATGATTTAAACATTAAGATAAGATATGCGTGTAGTCAGTAAGTAACATTTAATTTATATCATGTTTAAATAAAAACTTAATAGGTTTAGAAGACACCCAGCTTTCCTTCAACAAAGTAGAGTTGGAAAAGTTATAGTATTTTTCAAATCCTCAAGGCATTTGTTAAGGAATGTAACCCATACAAACCTCTTTGGAAGTATCTATCATGGCAGTGTCAGTGGGAGATTGTGTATACTGTTAATTATGAAGTGAACAATATGTGAGAAACATTTCCTACATGTAGATAGAATAACAAGTGACTAAGAATATAAAACGTAAATATCTGCAATGCTGGGAAAGTTATTCCTATTTTTAATATATAATGCTGGCACTTCTGTAGTTAGAAATATAATGGCGTGGTATATAGTGCAAAACCTCAAATGTAATGTCTTTGCAATGAGGAAATTCCTTCCTGAATCGACACCACAAAACTTTCCTGGAGAAGGATGTCAGCGAGGAGAAACGAATAAGAATGTAACTGATTGTACTGTACCAAACTTGGGCATTTAAAAGACTGAGACATTAAAACCACAATACAGCTTGTTTTCAATTAGTGTTCTGGTAGTTCACCCTCGTTTGTGGCTCAGTGCTCCTAACCCACAAGACAGTCAGGTGATTTGGCCAGGATCCCACTGACACACTCGCCAGGAGCTCACCAGGAATGCGTTCTGCCTTCTGTTAAATATTCATGGCCCACCCCAAGTTTTTCTTTACAACCTTTAGGTTGAAATGACTCTATTTGAAGCATGCACCAATGTACATCTGTTACCACTGTATTTTTACTGTTATCTACTGATAATAATTTACAGCTAACCATTTTGTACCTAAGGTGTGAAAAAAATATGTTTTCAGTGTGTGAGCATAAAACAACTTGGTTCATAACCACGAGTTTCCCCATGCTTGTGAATTCAGGAAAGCATTGACGAAATGATTGGGTCGCCCATACCAGAACCACGCCAGCGTTCCCGGCTCTTCAGATCGCACTCGGAGAGTTCTGATGAGGTGTCAGAACTGGATTTGTCCCATGGCAAGAAGGATGCTTTTGTCCTGGAGGTAAGGCCTTTAATAACAAGGGCTACTTGCAATGTCAAATCACACTTCAATACATTTCTTTAACTGAAAATGGAAGATGAGTTAAGTGCTCTGCTTGAAGTAGTAAAGGCTTTTTTAATGCATTGCAGTGAATTTTTATTTTATGCTGATATTCTGGAGTGTTGAATCGTGATAAAAACATTATTTACATGAATATGAACACAAGAAAGTTTCCATACAGAAGCCGCTTTGTTTTTTTCAGTTAAGACATGCTACCCTAGTTTTATATGGAGCTACAATGCCTGAGTGTTCTCATTGCAGATTGATGATGCTGATGCAGTAGAAGATATCCATTCTTTGCTGACTGACGCCCCGCTGCCAACAGGTATGGAAGCAGGGAGCAAAATACGTACCTTCAGTTGCCTCACTTTTAAATTCCTTGAGATATATTTCCTGAGACTTGCATTCCTTGAGGCGTATTTCTTATGTTTGTATAACATAATCTGAGTTTATGTTATTGCTTTGAGCTCTAGTTGACTTGTTTATTTCTTCTGCCTAGGATTCTATAGTTGCAACACAGAGATAATGCCAGGGATTTACAACTGGACATCGGGTGTACAGGTGACACATTCTCATCTCTTTCAAAATTACAAGAACAGAATAATAACAACATCATAGTTCATTTCCCAGCTTTAAAACTTTTTGCTTTGTTTCATAGATGTTTACCTCAGTGAGAGTATTCAGGCTGAACAACACCAATCTGACGAATCAAGGACTCAACAAGATTTTTAATGATCTCTGTGAGAATCTGCTGAAGGTATTCTTCCTGCTTTTGCATTGAACACTTTTATTTGGGTTGCCATGCTTTTCTTAGCTACATCAAATTTGAGTAGCATTACCTGTTCGTTTGAGCAAGATGTCATAAAACCTAAACTATTTAATGGATGCTCTTGCTCAGAAATGGAGGAGAGTTCCTATTTCCAAAATCATATTTTCCTGTTAAGTCAAAAGTGACACTGCTAAAGGAATGTAATCATGTCATCACAAGGTGTTTCTTCAGAAACTGCTGTGGGATTAAAACTGGTATGTTTGCCTTCCAGAGTCTGTATTTTAAGCTGCGCTCCATGATTCCTTGCTGTCTTTGCCATGTGAACTTCGCTGTGGCTGTACCGGAGGATGAACTTATTCAGGTTTACTAGATCTGTTCTTGATTGTGTTTGTGTTCATTTTTTGCATGCCATGGACATCCTTTATGTGTGTTAAGTGCTCGTTGATTATTGGTTAAGTACCTTAAATTTACCAGTTGTGAAATTCAAAGGGGTGTATTTAAAAAGATAAAATATTCACAATGTTTTGATACATACGTTGATAGTTTGTGAAAAGTAAAAAAGTAAAAGCTTAAGCTGTCAATTTGAACTGATTTAAAATCAATTAACGGAAGCTTTTTCTTTTCATCTTACACCAGTGAAGAAATTATAGTTACTTTGCTTATTGACTGCAGCACTGAACTGGAGGTAGAGGAACATTGGATTAAATTGTCAATTCTCACATCAAAGTTTTCCTGTGGTTTTCTTTCAGGTTGCTGTCACTGCAGTCGCAATGACTTTTGACAAAGACCAAGCCCAAGAGAATCTGAAACTTTACGTGGATAAGACACTTATGAAAGGTATGTCTTCTTTAGTTTTAATTTTGTTTTTAACATAGTGATACACATTTGAACATGGTTTAATTTCACATTTTTATTTCTGCTCTCCCTCTCCATGAGCCTGGGACTTTTGCAAAGGTATTAAAAAGACGATTGTTCTGTATTCATTGAGGTTTTTTTGTTTGTTTACCTAAATTAATATCTTAGACCTGCCTTGGTAGTTAAGATAGTGTATTTTTCAGTTTTCTAGGTGGAACACATTTTTCTAATCATTCTTTCCATCCTGCTTATGTAAAAGACCCTCTTTGGAGTGATACCTTAGATGACCTACTAGCATGCACAATATGGACATGTATGGTTGACACTTTATATAGGGAGAAAAAGACCTGGTTATTTTCGAGGTCTAAATTAAACCTACTTAAAATAAGAAAATGCCTTTTATCATTTGTAGTAATATCAGAAATGAACTGCACACAATGGCAGGATTGTAGAAACATTACAATAAATAGCATTCAAACAGTGACATGTATATGTGTATAAATCTGTTTATAATAAAATGATCTATAAGGAAAACAACCCTTGAGATTTACCTAAAGCAGGAAGGCAGCATTTGTATATGCTTTAATGTAATGTGGGTAGCAGGTGTTTTTAAAATGCCTTGCCAGTTTTCCTATATGCATTGTTGGAATTCAAGAAGTCAAGAAGCTATTAAATGTGTGTATATATATATATATATATAACAAAAAAATCCAGAAAAACGCATTTCAAAAAAGTTATAAATTGATTTGCATGTTAATGAGGGAAATAAGTATTTGACCCCTTCGACTTAGTACTTGGTGGCAAAACCCTTGTTGGCAATCACAGAGGTCAGACGTTTCTTGTAGTTGGCCACCAGGTTTGCACACATCTCAGGAGGGATTTTGTCCCACTCCTCTTTGCAGATCCTCTCCAAGTCATTAAGGTTTCGAGGCAGACGTTTGGCAACTCGAACCTTCAGCTCCGTCCACAGATTTTCTATGGGATTAAGGTCTGGAGACTGGCTAGGCCACTCCAGGACCTTAATGTGCTTCTTCTTGAGCCACTCCTTTGTTGCCTTGGCTGTGTGTTTTGGGTCATTGTCATGCTGGAATACCCATCCACAACCCATTTTCAATGCCCTGGCTGAGGGAAGGAGGTTCTCACCCAAGATTTGACGGTACATGGCCCCGTCCATCGTCCCTTTGATGCGGTGCAGTTGTCCTGTCCCCTTAGCAGAAAAACACCCCCAAAGCATAATGTTTCCACCTCCATGTTTGACGGTGGGGATGGTGTTCTTGGGGTCATTCCTCCTCCTCCAAACACGGCGAGTTGAGTTGATGCCAAAGAGCTTGATTTTGGTCTCATCTGACCACAACACTTTCACCCAGTTCTCCTCTGAATCATTCAGATGTTCATTGGCAAACTTCAGACGGGCCTGTACATGTGCTTTCTTGAGCAGGGGGACCTTGCGGGCGCTGCAGGATTTCAGTCCTTCACGGCGTAGTGTTACCAATTGTTTTCTTGGTGACTATGGTCCCAGCTGCCTTGAGATCATTAACAAGATCCTCCCGTGTAGTTCTGGGCTGATTCCTCACCGTTCTCATGATCATTGAAACTCCACGAGGTGAGATCTTGCATGGAGCCCCAGACCGAGGGAGACTGACAGTTATTTTGTGTTTCTTCCATTTGCGAATAATCGCACCAACTGTTGTCACCTTCTCACCAAGCTGCTTGGCGATGGTCTTGTAGCCCATTCCAGCCTTGTGTAGGTCTACAATCTTGTCCCTGACATCCTTGGACAGCTCTTTGGTCTTGGCCATGGTGGAGAGTTTGGAATCTGATTGATTGATTGCTTCTGTGGACAGGTGTCTTTTATACAGGTAACGAGCTGAGATTAGGAGCAGTCCCTTTAAGAGAGTGCTCCTAATCTCAGCTCGTTACCTGTATAAAAGACACCTGGGAGCCAGAAATCTTGCTGATTGATAGGGGATCAAATACTTATGTCCCTCATTAACATGCAAATCAATGATTAATTTTTGTTGAAATGCGTTTTTCTGGATTTTTTTGTTATTCTGTCTCTCACTGTTAAAATACACCTACCATTAAAATTATAGACTGATCATTTATTTGTCAGTGGGCAAACGTACAAAATCAGCAGGGGATCAAATACTTTTTTCCTTCACTGTGTGTGTGTGTGTGTGTGTGTGTGTGTGTGTGTGTATCTCATATATATATATATATATATATATATATATATATATATATATATATATATATATATATGAGAGAGAGAGAGAGAGAGAGAGAGAGAGAGAGAGAGAGAGAGAAGTCCAACATTAAAGGTTCTTACTGTGTGATATAATCAAATAATCAACAATTAAAAATGTAAATGTACGCTGTGGTCTTAAATACTGAGTGGCATCTGTGTGACCTTCTCTTATAGTAGTCAGCAAATCCAGAAGTGCACCCACCACCTTGAAATGGCAGAAAAAATTTTTTTTAATAATAAAGAAATGTTCAGGTTTTCTCTCCCACTACGGTTCCGGCGTGTTCCGGCCCAGTTCCACCACTGCCTATAAGCTCATGCAAACGTCATGTGTATTCATTGATGGTTGCTTTATTATTCACGCCACGTTTAAACACAGAACCTCTATTAAGAAAGATCGGAACGCGCAATGTAAAATGCATGAGAGTTGAGTGTGAAGAGGAGATGGATGTTCGAGCTCATCCAAATTTGCATTGACTGCAGGTACAAGAGAAGTGCGTGTGCTTCTTCGGAAGAAATACATAAATGAGTAGAAGAATAGTGACAGATCAAGGCCCAGTGCTGTTGTGATTGCCTAGTGCTTGTTTATGCACCTTGAAATGTGACTGAAGGGTTATGCTTTTTTGATGGTGCTTTCAAAAAGGATTATTCAACGATGAGTGTCTTCCTGATATGAGAGAGCAGAGAGGAATAGATTCAGATGTGACCTCATTAACTCGTTAACGGCATTTCGCTTTCTATTCCACTTCAAGTGATCACGGAGAACGAGGAACAGCTGCAGTTCCCGTTAGAGCTGTGTTCAGACTCGCAATCTGGAAACCCCTTCTCTCCCATCAAAGGCACAGGTAGGCCTGTCAAACACCTTTAAATAACCAGTCATTACAGATAAACAATGTGTGTGTGTGTGTGTGTGTGTGTGTATATATATATATATAAATTTAAATAACTACTTCCTAAACTTGACTCAAATAAGAACAATATCTTGATTCTAGAGAACTGAATGTTGCCTGCTTTGCAAGATGATTGGATTTTTGATTTGCATTACTTTGTGCTGCCAGAAGGTGTCACTTTTTAACTTTATCTATTTTACCAGCTTGGCCAGTATAGGAAACTTTAGAAAACTACTCTTTATCTGAAATAAAGAGTACTGTGAATGCACATTTTTTGGCATTAGGCAAATGCAGGTATAGGAAGTCTTGTTTTTTCAATTATTAAATAGTTGAAAATATATCTCTGTATTAAAGACATCTTTAGTCTTTCGTGTGTCTAGGTGCATTGTGGAAATTATTATAGTGTAAATATGTATGTAATATATATGTAAATTTCAAAAACAAAATTACTACCAATAGCAAATTTCAATCTTAACAATTTAAAAACACTGAAATCATGTTTATTTTCTGAAATGATTTATTTCCTACATAGGACATATTAAACTGCTGAACAAACATAAAAGTTTGCTGAACTAACTTTAGTGACACAAGTCTACCTCAAGCTTTCCACATCTGGTGGCAAAATCAATGAGCGAGTTCTTAAATTAAATCAAAGAGCTGATTTTCAGCTTGTGAGCCGAGGTAACTTTTAACGTGATATAAATCGTGAAAGATGTATCATGTTTCCCCGAACCCATCTAATCCACCCGCAAAGAAAGGAAAACAAAACAAAAAGTGTAATGCTACCAGTACGATTTGGGATTATTTTGGATTCTTGTGCAATGAAGAGGGCCAGGTAGCTGACAAAAGAAAGCCAAAATGCAGAAAATGTCTGAAATAAATTCATATATATATATATATATAATCAGATATTATTTGAGGGGAAACATTAACAATAAACACAAATGTTGACTAGTACCAAAATTCCTTAAATTCCAGCCCTGGTTATCAACATTGTTTTTATTTAAAGAGATATGTGATTGTGTTAGGGATGTACATGCTGACTTTAAACATTTTAAATGTTTGTTTCATTGCAGTTGTAGGGCTGGTATATTCTCAGTTGTTTTTACTATGTTCGGTAGCTCAGTTGTGATGAATGTGATGCTGTCTGTATAATGGGGCTGTTATATAAAGTTTCTGAGAGCTATACTACAGTTCAGTGAACATACAGAGCAGACAGTGGGAATGAATTGGATAAGGTCTGTTGAAGAGAGTATCATGCCTCTGTGAGGACTAGGGTACGTAAGAGCACTTCCACCTACAGGAACACAGCCTGTTTTTTATTCATTCATCTTAAATAACTATTTATTTGATATATTTTCAGTGGATTTAAACTACAAAAATGATGATGCAATGAAAGCTCAGTTTCTTTGTTTATTAAGCCTTAGACATGGTGGAGCTACATTGTCATATTTATGAAAATCGCCCTCTGAATACAAATTGTAACCTAATGCCTGAGAAGAATGCATAGACTACTTGTAGTGTTCAGTGTGTTAGAGTCTTTGAACCAGTGCCAAACAGGTGGGCCTTCTGTTGCGCTGCTGTTAGTTAATGGCCGCACTTTATTTTAATTGAATCTTCTCTGTCTCGTTAGGGCTCCAGGAGAACGCAGGCATGCACATAGTCCCCAGTGCTCAGAGAGGTGAGTTGTCATTGCTCGGGCACATTCTCAGCAATTGGAAGAGGGTGCTTTAATTCTTTCTTTTCAGACAGATAATTGCTTCATCAGAGAAGCACTGAAGCAACAGACGTCATCCATATTTTTCTTTTTTTGTTTTTCTTTCTTTCTTTTTTTCTGTCTTATGTGTTTTCAGCCACCTCAGTTGATTACAGTTCCTTTGCAGACAGATGCAGCACCTGGATAGAGCTCATTAAACTGAAAGCTCAGACCATAAGACGAGGATCAATTAAGACAAGTAGGAGGTCATTGTTTCTAGCTCACTATGGTGATAATCTGAGCGGTACCTCTGATCCCCCAGTGGTGACGGGTGGACTTTGCTGCCCAGAAATGGCATTGCAGATCAAGCACAGCTGATTTCAGAGTGTGAAAGCTGAGGAATGCTCTCTTCCGGCTCTGCTACGGAGTAATGGTGTCCAAATGCTTCTCGCATGATTCTGTCATAAAGGCCATTTGAGATGATGAATAGAAGTAAATAAAATATGATTTCATGATTTACAAAGCCATGTCCCATTAACATGAATGATTAATAAGCTATATTGGTATAATGATTTATTTGGCAAAACCCATTTGTTTAGAAGAAAAAAGAAAAGAAAAAAGAACGTTACATTTTATTAAATGTAACATCTTTCACACTCTTGCTCCAAGAACTTTCTTTCAGCAGACAACTTTTGTGTTTTCTTCCTCATTCTGATTATTGTTGGTAAGCCATGGACATTAATTTGCCTACTGTGTCCGTTTCTGTCAAAACAGTTTATTTCAGTCTGTCTTTTTCTATTTACTGCATGCATGCATGATTACATTTTCCTTCATGCCAGGCCATGCTTGATGTTACATCGCTGAAGCTTCAAAGATTGCTGAATGCTGTCACAGAGCTATTCTACACTGAAAATCTATCTATCTATCCATCTATATATAAGTATATGTATATACATATGTATGTATGTATGTATGTATGTATGTATGTATGTATGTATGTATGTATGTATGTATGTATGTATATATATATATATATATATATATATATATATATATATATATATATATATATAATTTTAACTAACCAATGCCATGCTAGATTTGCAGTCTACTACATATTTGGTCTTTTGTGTTTATTTCTTACCTGTTTTTAGCCTCGTCACTTGAGAAAGCCAGTCCTGTGTCCGAAGGTCACTCACGTCTTCGCTCCACGACATCAAACACAGGCTGCACTGTCGCTGTGGTCAAAATGACCCCTCTGTCTTTCATCCCCGGCGCAAAAATTATCAAATATCTTGGCATCATTAATATGTTCTTCATCCGAGAGACCACGTCTTTACGTGAGGTGAGCAACTGTAGTGCAAAGTGTATATAATGTATTAATCTGGGACTGACTATGTAAATAAGGCTGTTTTTTGTAATGAATTTGCATGTGGCATTCAGCTTGTCTGGAGTGTGCTTTCTAAGTTTGCTTGCATTGTCTTGTATTGAGTGTGGAAGTCACATTTCCTTTCATTTGGTTTCCTTATCCTCCTCTTGGTCACATGTTAGTGAAGGTATGCTTTTGATTGACACAGGAGGGTGGTGTCAGTGGCTTTCTTCATGCGTTCATCGCTGAGGTGTTTGCGATGGTCAGAGCTCACGTCGCAGCGCTGGGCGGAAATGCTGTGGTCTCCTACATAATGAAGGAGTGCGTTTTCATGGAAAATCCAAACAAGAATCAGGTATAATCATGGCGGTTTTGGTCTTTTTTTTTTCTTCAGTAGTATTTGGATATGTATTCTGAATATGCATTGATTTATTAACATTTTTGTGTGTGTGTGTCTATTTACTTCATTACTCAGGCGCAGTGCCTTATAAACGTAAGCGGTGACGCAGTGATTTTTGTGAGAGAGTGTGACCTGGAAGCCCTGCCTGTACAGCCACAGACGTCCGCAGCACAGACTTCCAGCAGTGGAGGAGAAGTTCCCGCCTGAAGACCAGACTTCCTATTGGGCATCTAAATGAAAAGCAGTTCAGAGTTGTGGCTGCCTTAAATCCACATTGCTTCCAAGTTTAACACTCTTCTTCCCTTATAACCTGTAACCTCTTACAGAGGCCGAAATGGTGCCGATATATGCAGGGCTTATGAGGTGGGAATTTAGACTTATTAGTATGTGTATTTAAAAAAAAAAAAATACTCAAAAAGCTTCCTTATTTTTTTAGTTTAGATTGTAGACATTCCACTGTCTAGGCAGCTGCGTAGGCATCTTCAATATTCCATTAAAGACGTCCAGCGTTGAAACAGCTGATGCTTTATGTTGCGATATTGTCCTATAATAGTTCAGATTTTTATAGAAGCTCTTTTTTTTTTTTTTTTTTTTTCAGCAAACTTGGTTAAGAACAATGCAAAAATAAAGGGGTTAGGGGTAAATAAATCTAGCACACAACAGGGTTTTGTTATCTTTTGCTTCTTTGTTTTTAAAGTATCTTTAAAAACGGGTGTCACGGTAACTTCCCAGTTCTTTGTTCCTTGACTGTTTCACTGCTCACGGAACAACGTTCAGTGAAAGGCCACCACACAGCGGGACTTGTCGTGAACTGAAATGCTTACTGGTTATTTTTATAGCCAGGTACATATTGCTGTCGAGTTGGTAAAAAGCTTTACAGGAACCTAAGTCATGTGGTTCCAATAGCAGATTGCTTACTTCCTTGAAATCTCATGAATTTGTGTACTACTGAACCTTGATATTTTTAAATGATGTAAAATGCTGGAAATTCTTACTGCAGTAAGTTTTTCATATAGGTGCCACAGAAACATTTTGTGTAAATGTGTACTAAAATCAGATTGGTATTTTTGTAATTATGGAGTAATTAATTTGAATACAGTACATATGTTGCATGTGTATGTGCAATTTAATCATAAGGTTTGCATTTGTATTACATGTATGAGGTGTTGGTACATAGTGAATATATGTGTTGCTTAAGGTAATGCAGGTTCAATCCATTTGAGACTTGAATGTACATATAGAATATGTTGCTTTGTTTTAATTAGCAGCATGCTATCCTTTCCATTTGACCTAATTATGTGTTTATTGGCTTGAAGATGCTTTGATCTTGCACAATAAAATTATATGTGAAAGATACTATGCTTTATCAGACATTTAAATGTGTAATTTTTTTTTTTTTTTTCCTCATTTATTTTTCAATCTATTTTTGATGTTAACAGAGTCCTAATGACTCGGACCGAAGTGTCCTACTTGTCGATGTGTAGACATTTGCAACCTGAGAAACAAAGTAATGCAGGTGTTTGTGCTAAAACATTGTAGTTACCTTAACATATGAGGTGACAGTGTTGTTTGTAGACTCTTCATCTTGGTATGTTATGTTTTCAAGAGACTAAATATAATTGAAGTGCAAGTACTACATTTGTTATTAACTAGATAGATTCCTTCCATTGGTGCAGTAGGTCAAACTTTAACCCAGGTGTCGTACAAGTAGTCAGGACTTGGAGGCAGACTGACCACAGTTATTTTATGATTGGAGAGCAGGCCTGTAGAAGCAGGGCTTGTGTCAGAAGCCTATTTGTTATTTTGTTTTGAATGGAATTCAAAACAAATTACTGACATAATTCCTGTATAACAGCCACAACAGTGCAGTGGCCTTTTTGATCTTTTTTGGAGTTGTTGATGCGGTCTGGTTCTCCATAGATTGTCTAGGCAACATTTTTTTTAAAATCTTTATTGGCATTACATTGTGTCTTTGCTGGCTGGGCTTTGGTCACTGGCACCTCATTCATTCCTAGTGCATTGTGACTTGTACAGTGAGAAATAATCAAATAAAATCAGTTAGAGACAGTTGTGCACTAGTCAATAAACTGCAGCCACTTCTGGTAGAAGGTCTCTTTTAAACTGGCAATCAAAAAAAAAATCCAATCCCAAAGGTTCAAGTTAGAAAAATACATCAGACACACTTTTACTTATTCTCAAAAAGAAAAACTGTTTGGTTTAACCCAGGATCCACATATTGTTCTACAACAAATATTGATGTTGATGAAAATCTGTAATCTCTTGGGTTAAATAAAACTGTTTTTGTTTTGGAACATGATATGCAAGTGCTTGGCTGATTGTTACTTTTTGCAATGTGAAGTGGTGCAGAAATGAAAAGCAGAAAGTGAGATGCTGTGATAACTGTGATATCTGTGGCACCACTACAGCAGGGGTGTCAGACTCCAGTCCTGGGGGGCCGCAGTGTCTGCTGGGTTTTGTTCCAGCCCAGCTCTTGACTCCGTAATTGGTCTAATTAAACAATTAACTGGATGAGTTTAACACTTCTCTTGAGACTCTTGAAATGTTCTGTGGGTTCAGTGTTTTGAGTCATCAACAAATTATAGGGTATCAGCTGTAGAAATTAAATAAGCCTACCTGAGTAAATAATGACATTAGGTAATTGGTATCTCCTGCTGGAACAAACACCAACAGCTGCACACCTGTGCCCCCCCAGAACTGGAGTCTGACAAAGAGAAACCAAAGCTATTTCAACTGACTTTGTGAAAGTGAATTGCCTGGGTGTCAGCCACATACATAAATATTACATATAAATAGTTTGATCAATACAAAACAGTCTCAATATCATTTTTAAATTATATGGTACTGTAGAACTTTAAGGTGAGAATCTGTTATACAGGATTTATGCATTATTTAATATTAGGAAGCATTTTCACTAGACTGGGAAATCAATGATTCAGCAAACTGATTTTTACTGGCTTCCAATATATAGAATTTCAGCTTTTATTTTTGTTTGAAAAATGAAGAAACCCTTTCAATTCAGAACCTTGGACAGTAGAACTCTATACAGTGTAAGACATTGTTATAATGTGCTTTGAGTGCATTAGATGAGATTCATGGCCAAGTATTTAACCTCAGAAAATGTCAACGTGAGGGACTGTCAAAACTGGGAATGTTTCCTTCACTTCACGAAGAAGGGGTAAAACAAATGCCTACATTTCTGCATTCTCACAATCTTATTCAGAAATATATGTATTTATTTATTCATCAATTTGCATATATAAAAGCGTAAGTAGAATGAGAACCTCTTAATTTGTACAATTTAATTTCAGCATTAGATTGATCCTGCGTGTCTTTTATTCATGTGGTAGCAGTGACTTTACGTAAATGCCATCTATATTTGGTTTGCTTCCTTGTGGTGTTATAGTGTGAAAAAGCTTAACCACTAATCTGAGACTTTGCATTCAGTTATTGCATACTTATTCCATTCGACAGCACGGTGCAGTGTCCTCTGGATGTGGATGATAAGGTTGGTATTTCAGAATCATATCTAAAAAACTACTAAAATAAATAAATAAAAAAAGCACAGGTTGTAAAATGAATTCACTAGTCTCCCCAGCCACCTATCCATGCCTGGTTTGAAATGCTGAAGGAGAGACTAATGAAATACAGAGTCACACGGCCATGGCTCCATGATTGAATGCCATGAGAATGTGACAACAATTTGGCACTTCAGAAGGATCTGAAAGTCTCGTTTGTGAAACTAATGTAGCAGGACACTTGTTCAACTCTGATGTGTCTGTCTTTCTATGAAATGTGCAGTGGTGTTGCTCTTAGGAATAAAGTAACCGTTTTCTGTATTGTTACGTTTTAATTGCGTTACCACACCCAGGTTAAGTTCCCCCCATAGGTATGAATGAAAGTGCCTACAATGTTACTTTGCGACATTCACATTCACAAGGACATTCAGCAAACATTTAAAGAGTGTTGTGCCGTTTACTAATAATCAACCTTTCAGCAACATTGAGGAGTCAGTGTATGACATTTTCTTGCAATGGTTACATTTCAGAGTTGTTTGTCAGCCCAGATCCAGTATAAAAGCTTCCTTAGTTGAGGGAAACCTTGTCTTTTAAAAAACCTATTGAAGATACAGGTCAAAGCCTATATTTTTGGGTGCATAAAATAATTGTACATAATCCCACATGGGGAAAAAAAAGTAAAGAAAAGTATGTTTGCACAGAAAAAACAGATTTTTGGCATTTTCTGTGATGCTTTGGAAATATTAAAGTGTATGTCTAATGGCATCTTATTGTTTTTTTCTAATCAATTCCTTGGGGTGTCTTCATGTATGATGACAGATGTTTACCTGACCAGTTCTTGGTTTAAAACAAAATATTGATGCTTGTAAGTGAAATTCAAAATGTCTTCCATCCCCGGGCTCTCTTGCAAACCATACACAGACCCTGCTAATTAAAATATACACTTTGCTATTTGGAGAAACACAAATGCAGGTGCCAAGAACGAAAACTCATTAAATTAAAAACGACAGCGAAAAACAATTAGAGTGTGCTTGTGTTAAAGACAAAGATCTGAAAGCTGCTGCTTATCACAGTGACAATTATAAGCATGGTATTGTTCTTGGGGGGGAAAGGAAAATGGATTAAGATTGATTTGTTGTACACTGATGAATTTCTGGTGAGCTATGGCAAAGTCTTAGTGAAAAATACCATAATATGTATCCTGTATGACGATAGAGGATGTTGAGTGGTTATATGGAAATCATCCCTTGTAATACAATCATAAATTAATGGGATAAAAAATATTTTAAACTGTAAAGTATGATTTTCCTTCTTCCCTCAAAGCTTACAGTGTGTGATTATATCCTTCAGTGCTGGCCTGTCTAAATGTGTAAAATGTCAGGCATATCTTATTTATTAATTTAATTTTAATTATTATTTTTCCTTTTTCTTAATTTATATTGGTACGGCTGAATTACAACAGTGATGTTACACTATGGTGGGCATACTGTATTTCTTTAAAAATGGCTTTGCTATCAAAACTCTGCCATTGTCACGTGGGTTTCTCTTTATAACTACAAAAGAACAGGCTTCAAAACGGAGCAATTAAAATGTGATTTCAAAACCCCATAGGAATTATTCGTGTGAAAAATATAATTGTTGATATCAAAAATATGCATTTCATTTGTAGGGGACTCTTCCTACACCACTCTCTCTGCTGTTTACTGTTGAAAATGCTTAACTTGTGTGGATAAATCACTAATGACATAAATGCCCATTTAAACATGTATGAGAACAAATAAAATATACATTATAGTGGACACAATCTGCACCTATACTGCATACATTCCCCTTCTATTTATTAACATCAGGAGCGGACTGGCCCGGGCTGCTTTGGATGCTATAAAAATCCTGGTCTGTCTATGCTGGCCCCTTTTATTATTATTATTATTATTATTATTATTATTATTATTATTATTATTATTATTAATTTCTGTATGTATGCAGGTGTGACAGGACTGCCATGCACAAAATTCCAAGAAAATGGGTGGTGAAGTGAAGAAGATGAATCTATAGTTAGTTTATCAGTCATCACAATCTCAATAATGGCAAGAATGACATGAGCTTTTTGTTGTGATAACCATGATGCTAAAGGGTGCTCTACAAATGTACAAGCAATGTATTCTGATGACATGCCTTGTACATATAAAGGCACAGCTCCAGTGGATTGCCTTATGTCAATGTTAGTATAAACAGTTCTTTCGGAATCTTCAATTGGAATTAATTCATTCGGATTGAGGAAATTCTCTGCATGTAAACATAGCCAGTGTTAGATCCCAGAATTTACAAGACATTTGTGGAGCCAGGTTTTGAATTTCAGCTGAAAAGTATTGCCATAATAGCTAATGTTGAAGACCAGGATCTGAGGACAGCCAAGCAAAGCAGCGAATTATAAAAACCACACAGTTTTGCATTGAGCCAGTCATAGTTAGTTTCACATGAAATGTGATCCTAGAGAAATTACTTCACATTTTCTTAGGGAGTACCATGCTGCTCAGTACATAGCTGCTACATTCTCTATCTATCTAATTAGTTAAACTACAGTCAGACACATCAACTCAGCAACAGTCAGAGAAGTAAGTACTATTATGAACTGTTGGCAACAAGTATGGATGTGTTGTGTAATACCTAAGCAAAACATTTTCTATATATACAAAAAATAGGTTTCTTGTTTTTATGTGTTTTGTTTTCTGGTGTTTTTTGTAAATTATGTTTTTAATTTCCAATTGTCTAGACTTCAGAAAAGTGGCCTGTCCTTGTACTCTAGCATCCTGGCCTGTGACCCAGCCAGTCCGCCCCTCATTAACATTGTATGCATTTAGGTCGAAATGGCATCAGAGAAAGAAAAACTGTTACTTCTTTACTATGCGTGTGTCTTTTGCAGTGAAGATGTCAAGAATATAGGATCGTGTAGACGTATTTGACCTTTTCTTCCAGTTGATTTTTAAAAGCAAGTTATTTCTTTACGTTGTAGACTTGCCTAATATATGCATTAAGCCTTCTTTAATTCAGTTAAGAATGATTTTGTCAGGGAAAGGAGATCAACACTAAAATACTGGAGACAACATACAGTTCGAGATACATACTTACTACAGCAAACCAGGGGAGGCAGTGCAGCGTGCTTGGATAGGTAACATCAGTAGAGCCAATAATTAAACAAAAGATACCTAAATGTATGGGTCAGGCTTATCTTCAGGACATTCACAGCAGCAAAATAACCACATCCATTCCTGTCATCAGTGATAAGTTTTACAAAGAATGAAACCTAAAGCATTCAAACTAATGCCAGCACACATATATGTGTAACATTGTTGATTTGTTTAGTTTACACAATAGTTTTACTTTCCCCCCCCCATCCCAGGCTGAATTTTGAATGAATTTGGGTCTACATAAATAAACACAGCCAGGGGGCAATATTTTGTTAGGTAGCATTACCCATAATGAAGTGTAAGTGTATTTGAATGTGTTTTCTTCATGCATATGGTCAGACAATGTCCATAATGATCCATGCAACTCTTTGGTAGCACTAATTCAAGAAAGTTGGTAGCAGTTGACCATCCTCTATATAATCAATTTACCAAATAAAAACATGCCAATACGTCTCCTGTGCATCAACCCATGTTGACAGGATGGAGAGTCCAGCACCCGCCTCTCGACACACCTCCGCAGTGATTGACAGCCCGAGCGCAGCGGCGCCGCACTCAAGACGAGCGCCCGAGAAGCGGCGCTTTGTTCGGAGGACGGCTGTGTGCGGCTGCCGCTGGCTGTGCTCCGCTCCCCGCAGGCTCACATCCCACCAAACCCCCTTCATCGTACAAAACCGAAAAGGACGAAGAACCGTCGCCCCCGGGACGTGGAATAAACAGCGGTGTGTTGCCCAAACGCAATGAATCCTGCGCGCCCGGAGCCCAGACGCTGGAGCGCAGAAGAAGCCCGCAGCGCTTCGGCAAGGGATGCCAACCTCGTCTGGGATGCGGCGGGAGAGCGCTGAGCCTGACCCGGCTGCAGAAAACAGCCACTTTCACGCTGACTTGGGAGACCATCCAGCAGTTTTAGAGGATTGAGGATTGAAAAGGGGGAGCAGAGCAGACGCAGAAGGGGGGCGGATCCTCTTATTTTGCGCAACGGAGATTTCTATACCATCTTTCCTTGCAGGGAAAATACAGCATGAAGCGCTGCTGTCTGGGAACGAGGTAGTGGTTTGGGGACGACCCCCCCGGGTTTCTGCGCGGCCCCAGTGATTTGCATGGATATTGTGTGAGTGCGGGGACGATGGTGGTGATGTTTCTGAAATGCCCCCGACCCAAGCTGTCCGTGTGGGCTGCGCTGTGCGTCTTTGTGCTCTGCTGGCTCTACATCTTCCCGGGATACAGGCTGCCCAGCGACAAGGAGATTGTCAGTGAAGTCTTGCGGCAGGGCAAAGTGTGGAAGAAAAACCAGACGGGCATCGCAGTCTTCAGGTATTGATTGATGCATTTATGTATACCGGGGTTATAGATCTCTGTATCTGACTCAAAGAAAAAGACAAAAAGACGTGTGCGCCGGCTCGAATCAAGTAATCGAGCTATGCTGGATTGTGTGCTTGTTGATTTTTCTACTATATTCATAATAGCAATTATAGGTCTAGTATTGATAATGCAAATCATCATCGTAATAAGAGTACTGTGCATGGGAGATGCATTCATTGTTCATTTTCTAAGGGGGCTAAACGGTGCTATATTGGCCAAGCATGTCTGTGTAGCATTGCATTTATGTTCATATTTACAATCAACTAAAATAAAATGGATACACTCTCTGAACATGGCAATAACAGAAACGAGAATGAAGCCCCATCATGCTTAGCATTTTTCTTCTTCCAATAACCAGAAAATGACTGTATCCATACATTGATGCTCAGCTGTTTCTATATTGTTTAACAAATACCAAACCTATGCATAGTCTATTGTAGAATCAAATGTATGCTTCACTGTAAAAGGTACCAAAACACAAACAGACCAGCCAGACTCAGACTGTAAGAATGTAATTGTAGATAAAAGGCAAAAGTATGTTTCAAAGTTCAGCCTTTATTCACTAGTTGAAGTCCTGATCTCCAAACCACAAGAAGTACTAATGTATCCACCGCAGCATTGCGCAGGGTCCAGACTGAAACTAGTATTACTTGAGTTACTTTCAGTTTTGCAGCTACATTCTTATTCTAACTTTATTTAACAGTAATTGCATTGTGGTCTTATATTAATACATGTAGGCTTCTCATATACACTGCCATTTGAACCCACAGTAAGCATTCATTCTAATGATATGAAATGCATTTCAGTGCTGTGCCGTTTTATCAGTCTCTGTTTTGTCACAGCAGGGAGGTTATACAAATAAAATAAGAATAAAAAAGACCCCTTGCATTAAATACAAACCTGCATGATTACAAACACACACAAATATAATGTAAATCCATAGCACTAACAAAACCTTCTGTGATAGCTCCTCGGTGGGTCCCAGTGTCCTAAATTAAAATATACATTTCTCATTTACTGCTAATTTCTATGGATGCCTACACCTATAGAAATGAATGGGTTTGGGTGGATGTATTTTGCCTATGGCTAAACAAGGCCTTCGTTAGACCTAATAATACACAATACACGTTTATTTAATAATCTAGGCTACAGTGTTAAAAGTGTGCTTAATAATGTTCACTATCTAAGGTAATACTAAGCTGCTGAACATGTTAAAATCAGAAACAATGAGAGGGAGTCTGCATTTTGATTCTTCATTCACTAAAATCACCATCAACATCCACACTTTAGTGCATGCTTCGACCCCAGTGTGATCATAATATTAATAATAAGCCCCCCAAATCGAAGCAGAGCCAAGTTGCCACTTGCCTTACCCGAGGCTCTGCTGAAACATGCACCCACATATAATAAAGGCCAAGATGTTTTAATGTATGCATGCATGTATGTATGTATGTTGAGCTATTTCAGAAGTGAAGTGCTTCCTTAAAGGCCTTCAGGGGAGAGAGAGAGAAGATCGGGCCATTTCATCTTAACATGGTTTAGAATAATTAAAGGAACCTTTGTTTTTTTGTTGGTAAGCAATCAATATGCATTTCTTCAATAAGGAACTAATAAGGAATGATTACAGTTATATTGTGACATTACAGTTATATTAGATTCTCCTAGAACTGCTTTTCAATTGCGATCACAGCTTTGCCGGTGACCTCGGATAGGTCATTGGCAAGGGCTGTGCTGCAGTACATTGTGTAGCTTGGTGAGCTAACCAGTGGGCACTGATGCAGCATTACTGTCTGTTGGCATGGAGTCCTGCCCTATGATTCCTTATTAACATTAGCCTTTGCTTTGTGCTATTGTTGACATTCAGTGCACTTTTTTTCTCTCATTGGCGTTATTTTTGTATTTGTTATTGCCGTGAATTCATGGAACATTCACAGCTATACTGATGTAGTAAGGCTTTAATATTGTGTTATTGTCCAGTATTTAGCAGTACTTGATTGGCCAGGCCAGGTCTAAATAACTGCGTATATTTAATTCATGTTTTTCAGTGAATAAGTGGGACCAAGGAACGTTTTGTTTTTAATTTATGCCCAACAATGTGATTAAGGCAAAAGGCGGAACTTTTCCAGATGGAAAGATTCTGTTTTTACATAAGATAATGGCATTTTATTTTTTTAAATGGGACTAGGTAAAGAATATATAAAAAGCTACTTCTCCTGGACCTGTATAATGCATTTGCAGTCAAATATTGATTAAGCCATTACCACATCTCAGTAGTATAATAACCGAATGAGGTACAATTAAAGACATGTTAATTACAACAAACAATCCATGGTTAGACAGGACCTGAATTAAATCAGCACTGTGGTAAAACAATGGCAGATTACAATACATTGTGCATTTCTATACCATTCAAACATACCTATCTCAGGTTGCATTAGCCACGGTAGAGTAAGCACATAAATATTCTATTTTTGTGTCATGTTCCATTTGTCTTTTTTACCTTCAAAATCAAATGTTCACTGTGAAAATTGCTTTTCAAAGATTGAGCAAAGGTAAGAGTGAGGACGAACACGCAGGTTTAAATGGCACAGCGTTGTGGCGTTCCATTAAGTACAGTCCAGAAAGAAAAGCGGAAAATTCACTGATGTTTTTTCCAATGTCATATAAACATGGATAATTTCATAGCCAACACATCCCTTTATGGCAACATTGTGGGAGGTTGTAGTTTGGTTGTATTTGGGTTTGACAAATGTATGTGATGGAAATGTAATAGAAGAGTACACAACATTGTAGTACATTTCATAGATCTATCTCTGAAATGTAATAAATATGCAATTCTATTATTTTCCATACATGTATACAGTCGAATTTGATTGCATTTAAACTTTTAATTCTCTCTATTTTATTTGTGTATTATGGTTTGATATTATGATATTATGATTACATTTACATAATTGTAATTTGATGTCAAATTATTATGAAATAACTTCAACATCCCCAGAAGTCTGCAAATTTGTGTTGCCATGCTGTTCTGTTGTACCCTATTATTGTTTTGTAGCACATGACTTGTTTAACTTGGTTACCAATAAGTTAAAGTTTGAGATGTTTTAATGAAATATTCACCACAGTTTTTCTCAGCAGGTTTTGTTTGTAATATGTCAAAAGGTTAATGTATGTAACCTATATATAGCTTTTAACTGTCAGCGTATTGCCTTCTTAATTTAGTATTTATTTGCTTGCCTGTAATATAAGGATATATAAACAATAGTGAAGAGACTAATTATGTAATTGTTGTGGTGCAGAAATCTGATCATACAAATATCTTGTACTGTTGAAACCCAAACAAACCTTAAGAGAAATTGAGCGTACCTCTATAGCTACTGATGTACTTTCTGCTCTAAATTACTGAGCACCTGTATTTTTGTTTGACTTATTTCTAGGAACCTGCTGACGGACTGCTGTGATCCGAGGAAGCTATTTGCCGTGACAAAACAGAACTCTCCTCTTGGGAAGACCCTCTGGTACGACGGCGAGTTTTATCACTCCCACACCGTCAACAACGATACTTACTCCCTCTTCGTACAGGTACTAAAACTACTGCTCTGAACCACAATGTTCATATTTTGAGTGTGCAAGGATGACCTTTGTTTTGCTTTTAGGAATTTGGACAGATTTGACTTTCGGAAGACTTTTATTGAGAAGATTTTATGTCGGACTGCTATTTAAGAACAGCATTCCCTGCTATCCTAGGTTGAACGGAATTCTATGTAAAGCAAATATTCAAATGTACTGCAAAATTCCCATTGTGTGTTGTGTCTTCAATGTGTGGGATTGGACAGAAATTCAAATTAGTTCACTCTGCCCTGCATTTGACTGTAGCAGAATGGTCTTTGTGAACTGCACAGAGCCTTGTAATTTAAAAGGGCAAAAAGAGGTAAAAGAAGATTGTAGCATTAAACGGGAATCTTCCCTTTGATAACAGTCCTCAGCAGCATTTGTGATAGCACACTCACTTTCGCCTTACTTTTCCTTTTTTCCTTTTAAATTACATGCAAATGCAAAGTGCTAGTGGTGATCCCGCTCTTTAGATAAGTAACTGCAGTGAAATCCACAGAGCAGGAAGTTGCATATCTTCAAATTTTAATTTAGTTAATTGTCAATCAAAAAAAGAAATTCAATTACATGATCAATTACATTAAAGGATAACATACAGGTTTTGAAACATGGTTTATATGTCCTCGTGTATAATATTAACAGCTTTATGTACTTACAAACCTCAAAATAATGGCAGCTGTCAAATGCTGTTTTGCCTTTAATAAATTACTAAATCAGTCATTTATTACTAATGCTCATGAGCCTAAAAGATGGCTTAGGAAAAGTAAAACTATTAAAATAAGACTCCTCCCTTTTTTAATCAATAAATAATGAAAGGAAACGATTGATGCACAGGCTGTGTGCCAGGAAAGTAAGTAATGATTTTCTTTTTTATGTTGCTTGCACAAGATTTAGCATTTTAGAATTTGGAATGACGAAACTTCATTTAATAAACATATCTCTTAAAGAAGGCAGGTGCAATTTTACACTTCCCGCTGGACTGAAATGCATAATTTGTAAAGCATACGTTTTGGAGTGTAAACTACATTCCAAGTTCAAAATACTGTTGCTGGAGCATTGTCAAAACAGTAATTTGAAACATGAAATTGACAGCGCACAGCTTTCCTCTTGAATGTAGGCAATCTTGTCATTTTTGTTATAAATCCCTGTCATTGTCTTAGATCATTTCAACGTTCACCTTTCGAACCCTCCCCATTCTGCAGACTCTCTACCTTTCCTTGAGTCCCTCTCCTTTCATCCCTCCCCCTCCTGTCCTAGTTATTCAGCCAACAACCAACTAGATCTCATCAACTCAAGAGACGGCTCTCCTTCCCTCTCCATCACCCATCACTGGCTTGTCTGTGTCTGACCACTACAGTCACTTCAGTGATTTTCTCCCTCCCACTTCCTTGTAGTTCTTCCCCTTCTCCCCCTTCTATCACACTACTGCTGTCGATTTTCCTCCTCTGCTCTCATTTCTGCTCAACAGTCTTGCTTCAATGCCATGTTTTGGGCCTCCACAAAATGCGTCTTATGCAGTACTCCCGGCTGGTTCTCTCTTTCCATACCTTTCCTGATGGCCACATCTCATCTTTCCCTTCCTTTAAATCTGCCATTTACTCTTGCATCTCTGCCTTCCTTTCTATAATCTTTTCTTCCCTCAACATGTAACTTCCCTGACATGCATCGTGTCGTTTCTTTCTGAGCAACATCTACAGAATGTATTTTTCTTAGTACTTGCCCCACAGCTAATTTTAGTCCAGATGCTTGTCCTATCAAGACTGGGCCACTGCTGCTCTCTTCCTGCTTCCAGCAATCACCTTTTCCAGGATATAAAAAAATCTGCTGCTTGCCTTATGTCCTCTCCATTGAGAGCTGGGAAAGGCTAAATCCGTTTAGATTACACCTTTAAACCAATGACACAAATGTTGCAAAATCAGCAAAAAATTAAAACGACAGTAAGCTATAAACAACTGCTGATCGTTTAGAAAAGGAAATGCATTGTACTTTTGCTTTTTTTTCCTGGAAATGAACTAAATCACAGAGAAAGAAAGCATGGGCATGGCACACATTGGAGAAAATAATATGATTTTAGTTAATGTACTGTGGCCAGTAACCACAAACATGGGTAAAACATCAGCTCTTTTATATCTGAAAAAAGCCTAATGATCAGTTTTTGTAGGGGGTGGGGGAAAAAATCAAAAAAGGTCACAGAATTCACACATGAAGGGTGTTTGTTTGATGTCAGAATTACCATCTATCTCTTTACCACAACCGTGATGGAATAGAGTTAAACTGAAGGGTTTTCCCAAAGTGCTTACACAATAGAACTGAAATTTGAGACACAGACTAAAACCTGTAACTCATTTACCAGAACCACACACCAAGTCGACTGGCACATTTTGCGCTTCAGATTGCAATTCTATAATACTTGATTGGCAAAACACAGCAATACTCTACGTTTGGCACAACCTTCGCCACTAAAATCTCTTGTGCGAATGAAAAGCATTACAGTTCAACATGCTAAATTAAATTCCCAATCGATTCACTCTTGACTAACTGTATAAGAGAGAGAGGTAGAGATGGAGTGAGAGGAAGAGGAGGAGGAGGTAGAGTAAGAGAAAGACCAACACCAAGAACAAGGAGAGCAATATGATGATCTATGGTCAACCATGGTTTGACCTTGAGAGGCTGGGCAGAGAGTGCAGCTGAATCTGAGTCAATCTGAGAAATCCCACCATATGTACCCACCTACATATGCACTACCATGCCATCCTTTTAGCTCTATCCCATAGAGTAGCTTTGTTTCAGCATGGTGGTGGAAGGTGATCGCAAACCTCTATTGAGCGTATGTGTGTTTCTTTTTGGTTTTAGTACACACAAACATAACAACAGAATCTTAGTCTTTACACTCAAATAGCTTCTAATAGTAATGTTACATTAGTGTGATATTGGTTGTCACTGTTCTCTTTATTTTGCTTGTGTGTGCGTCTCATTTGGATACAGAGTTTCACTTTGAGAAGAAAGGACATGAGGTTGATTGCAGTGTTTAATTTTGTAAGATTTCTGCTTGTTCTTTGGAAATTGGCCAACTGTTTTGTGTTTTTTGATTAGTGTTTTCAGTACATGAGATGTAGTTTCAGAAAACGTGTGTTAATTGGGCAAAACTGTAATACAAGCCATTGTGAGTTTGTCCACTGTCATCAGTACTCCACTTTTCATATACAATTTGGATGCCTTTTTAGCTTTTCGAGTTTTAGCTGTTTCGAAACTAGACAAGTATTTTTCCATTCTTCAGCTTCTTAGAGGTCTAATGCAATACCCAAAGTAGAAAGTTTCCACACAAATAAGACAAAGTACACAACAGTGTTTTGGTGTCAGTACCAGTCAGTTCATTACTTCATTAGAGAAGGCTCTTAAGATACTGCACTGTCATAATAAATAATAATAATAATAATACAGTGGTCAAAAACATCTTTATAATGCAATGATGCGATTTTTTTGTTTTGTTTAAATGTCCTGATTTACCCCCTAGGTCAGTACATGTCAGTTCATTTGAGCTCGCATAGAGACAGATTCGTCCTCGCCCAGCTCTGAAAGCAGCGATTCCGGCGTTTAATGGCAGGCTTTGCTTTGTGTTGCTAGGAAACCCCTCTGCAGCAGCCACTGAAGAAATGCGCGGTTGTTGGCAATGGCGGGATCCTGAAGCACAGCGGCTGTGGGAAAGACATTGACCAGGCAGACTACGTCATGAGGTAATGTTGAGTGCCTGTGAAGTCTTATACAGTGGATTGATCAATCTGACAAAAAGTTATTTGAAGTGGTTTAGGCTATTGATGTTACACCCCATGTGTTCCCCGATTTTCATAATTCGTCAACTGGATTTGTGAAGGAAGCTCCAGAAGGGGTTTCATTGTGGAGTCCCTACTAATGGGCTAATGCTTATCGAGACTTTCCCATTAGATCCAATTTAGTGAAAACTGCTTACTGAAAAACTGGCGGTTTTATTATTTATTCATAAAGATTTCTGTTTTATATTATCCAAAAAAGGCTTATTTTATTCTGAACTTGCTGTCCTGTGTTTCTGTAGGTGCAATCTTCCGCCACTCTCTAAGGATTACACCGATGATGTGGGGACCAAAACACACTTGGTCACTGCTAACCCCAGCATTATTGAAAAGAGGTATGAGTTCATTGTTTCTTGTCAAATCTGCTTGTGCTCAGGAAACTGTGTCCTTTTTAAAAATTCTTCAACAGCTTTCAACATATTTCCAAAGCATTCTGTTCCCTTGAAATACAAAATTAGAAATTCACACTTATTAAAAATAAATTAATTCTGTTTCTCTAGACCGCTGCTGTTGCTCTCTAGATTTGGAACATGCTTTATAATGACTTTTACAATATCCAGAACATATAAAAAACTATACAAACCCTCAGCATTTCTTCTAAATGTTTTCTCAATAAGAGAAGGGAGGGCAGCTAGAGAAAAATACAAGAATTATGAATGATGTTATAAATAAACGTTTATAAAATAGTAATTTAAGAAAGCAATGAATACATTACTATGACTTGGATCTGGAATCTCAGGATAACACATTTTACAGACTTTTAATTTGCAAGGTTTATTTTGCATATAAATCATTTGACAAAACAGCAGAAGAACAATGTATTCTGTATACATATATTGAAAGTAGTTTGGATATGTTCATATATCAATAAAATAGCACTGGCACATGTGGTTTTCACTCCTCTTCAGGGTCTGCTAAAAGCAAACTATACAGGCATTACACAGTCAGTAGAAGCTGCTCTCAGTAACCCTATTGTAAGTTAAAGTATTGAATTCTAAATTATATGCTTAAATTGAAAAGCAAATTCCAGGCGGCTGCCAGAGATACCATCAATCACTGCTCCGAGTCTAATTCAGGGATATTGAATTTAATTCACTATTGTCGGCAAACAATGCCCTTTTCATTGCTACTTCCAGAACAATGACTCAGGTTTTGCACTCCTGTGGTTTTGAATGCTCCTGGACTGTAGTATTTACAGGAACAGTCTTTGGTATACAGTGCCAACATACATACTTGACATGCTCCTAAAATATCAATATTAAAATATATGTACCTATTGTTTAAATAAAATAATTTTGGAGCTCAAATATTTGTGTAGTTGCCCTTTGTGTAGACAGGCTTTTTGATCTTGTGTAGAACATCTCTCAAGAAATGACATGTTCGCTGACTATTACCATGAAATGTAACTTCTTGTAAGAATTATGTACTGTACCAAAACACCTTTAAGTGTAGAAGTATAATATTGTGGAATTTCTCTTCTTTACATTTCAGTTCGATTGTGTCTCAGTATAGTTATCATTATAGGGGAAATATGTTATTTACAATAATCATGTTAATGACTCTCACAACATAGCAGCAAGATTGGTGGCAATTCTTCAGTTACTAGTATTCGAAAGAAAAGCACAGTCTATTGCAACATCACATCAAATTCAGGCAAACAATTACATCAATGTGTTTCTGCATCGGCTTCAACAGGAAACAAGAAAGATTTAGTACCGATTTCTCCTTTTCAATAAATATAATTCTGCTTGTAACTTGAATGTGTCTCTGTTTTGCAAATGACACAACTAGAGCCGTAGGCCGGTCACACCAGCTGCTGAGGAAGGCCTTGTCTTTCTGCAGTTGCTTCTTTGCAGCTGTTCTGGATTTCAGAGGTATTAAGAGACCCCAAGCTATTGAGATGAAGCCCAGAGTATAAGCAAGTGCATTTGGCTCCATCCTCAACACAGGCATATGCAGTGTTTAACAACTCAGAGGTGTACCTGTAAAGCAAATGAAAAGAAAGTAATGCCCAAGGATCTATCTATCTGTCTGGCTTTGTGTATTAAGATATTTCCACTTGTTTCCATTTACAGGGTCATGTCTTGGTCACACCAGTCAATCTTATTTAATCTTCCCATCTTTCATGTGCTCTTTGTCTAGGTCTTTTCTCATTCATTCAGAATCCATTCTATAGCTTCTTTTGTCCATCTTTGATCTCTTCTTCTTGCTATGTCTCCGGCCATTTTGACATTTTCACTCTTTCAGTGATCTCACCGTAGCTTTGTTTGTTCTCCAGTCCATTTATGTGTTTTTCTGTCTCTTCTTGTTATTCAAGGCAGACATCTTTCCATGCTCCTTTGTTTCATTTCCAGTCACCGTGTGTCATTGTGTATATTGTGACCGAGTGAATGTCGACCCCCCACACATCAGGCTGCGAAGATTGGGGAACATGCAAGGTTTCATTTTTATGTAGGGAGCCTTTTCCACCTTTTCCAAAAAAATAGGGTTGCACACAAACATAAAACAAATTAAAGCTAGTGCAGGTTTTCACTTAACTGTCCCCTTTTTCCCACCAAACAAATGGAGGAAACTTCACAACAGTACAGTCTATATATTAATATTAAATCCTTTTTAATCATTCTCTTCTGTTTGCCACTGACCTATTTATATGCAGATTGTAATTGTGATGTGAATATCGTGGGAGACGTGTAAAGCATTGTGTAAAGCACATTATTTCAGCATTTCTGTTTCATAGTAATTTAAAATAGACCTGTATTGTAGTAATATGCACTGGATTACAAATATATTCATATTAATTTGTTATGTTGAAATTGGTTAACAACAATGCTAGTCAAGACAACATAAATTGAAACAGATTTTCCCGTAAACGCAATGTTAAAATGGGGTGGTTCCAGACAATCAGTTTTGACCAAGAAAAAAAAATATATATATACTATAAAATTACAAAAAATATTAAATCTGACAAACAAATGACAATTTAAGGAGGAGGCACATAGTCTTAAACTGTAAACATAAACGGAACCGTCCCTATTCAAAGCCATCTTGAAAACAGTAAAGCGTTAAATTAACCGTAATAAAAAAAACAGACAGCAGGGAGATGATTTTGTTGATTTTGAAGCGCTGACTGCAGAATGAAGCTCTGGGCAGTGTTGCTAGAAATAAAAATGCACTAGTAGCCCAACATCAATACTCAAACTAAATAAATATGTGGTGTTTCTACTCTCCACAAGATTTACCCATGCGTATGTAAATCTTTTTGTATTGAAACCATTTACCCATAATTGTATAAATGAATAAATAAAGCCAAAATAAAGCGATTTGCAAAGAGTGTACTGACTTGCCAAATTGTAGAGTACAGGTAGGTCTTGATTGATGTACACAATTGATTTAGTCACACACTGTGCTCTTGTGCATCATTCTGTGCAGAAGCAAACCAACTGAGCCGCATGTTCACAGACATTTGTGACATTAGTCAGACACTGCACAGAATCTGAGATTTGAGGATGTGAGACATTGAGCAACAGTAGTGAAAACATTAGTGTAAAATAAATATTGTAAAACTAATTAAACCATTCATATTTCTAAAATAAATATTTTCAGTTTGTTGAACAGCCTAGAGAAAACTACAATATAAATGACACTCTTGCCTGGCAATTTCCCATCTTGTTTGTCTTCGTCAGCCCAAAAAGATTTTTGACAATTCTTTTACAATTGGTTATCATCATTATAATCTCCAACAGTAATGCTCCAGGCTATCTGAAATTTGCTCAGTGAGCCAGCATGTGGGGGAGTGTGTATTATGATATAAAATTTCATATTGCACAATTTGAGCTAGGGGACAGCAAAGTTTATAGGAGTAGTTCTGGCCTTGATAAACTTGAATCAAGAGATACATGGTTGATATATGTTGTGATGAACATTGAAAGTCACAGGAACACATTAATGATCTCATTTTCCTGCTAAACATGTTTGGTTAGTATGTTACATACTTAGTTGGGTAACATCTGTATGATTTCCTGTGGCTGGTTTATAATTTCTTATAGGCCACAGGGTAGCTAACCCTTGCAAATCACCAGGTAGCCAAGGGGGAATGTGGAAATGTATATTGTATGTATATGTATATGTACAGTGAGGGGAAAAAAGTATTTGATCCCCTGCTGATTTTGTAAGTTTGCCCACTGACAAAGAAATTATCAGTTTATCATTTTAATGGTAGGTGTATTTTAACAGTGAGAGACAGAATAACAACAAAAAAATCCAGAAAAACGCATTTCAAAAAAGTTATAAATTGATTTGCATGTTAATGAGGGAAATAAGTATTTGACCCCTTCGACTTAGTACTTGGTGGCAAAACCCTTGTTGGCAATCACAGAGGTCAGACGTTTCTTGTAGTTGGCCACCAGGTTTGCACACATCTCAGGAGGGATTTTGTCCCACTCCTCTTTGCAGATCCTCTCAAAGTCATTAAGGTTTCGAGGCTGACGTTTGGCAACTCAAACCTTCAGCTCCCTCCACAGATTTTCTATGGGATTAAGGTCTGGAGACTGGCTAGGCCACTCCAGGACCTTAATGTGCTTCTTCTTGAGCCACTCCTTTGATGCCTTGGCTGTGTGTTTTGGGTCATTGTCATGCTGGAATACCCATCCACGACCCATTTTCAATGCCCTGGCTGAGGGAAGGAGGTTCTCACCCAAGATTTGACGGTACATGGCCCCGTCCATCGTCCCTTTGATGCGGTGCAGTTGTCCTGTCCCCTTAGCAGAAAAACACCCCCAAAGCATAATGTTTCCACCTCCATGTTTGACGGTGGGAATGGTGTTCTTGGGGTCATTCCTCCTCCTCCAAACACGGCGAGTTGAGTTGATGCCAAAGAGCTCGAGTTTGGTCTCATCTGACCACAACACTTTCACCCAGTTCTCCTCTGAATCATTCAGATGTTCATTGGCAAACTTCAGACGGGCCTGTACATGTGCTTTCTTGAGCAGGGGGACCTTGCGGGCGCTGCAGGATTTCAGTCCTTCACGGCGTAGTGTGTTACCAATTGTTTTCTTGGTGACTATGGTCCCAGCTGCCTTGAGATCATTAACAAGATCCTCCCGTGTAGTTCTGGGCTGATTCCTCACCGTTCTCATGATCATTGAAACTCCACGAGGTGAGATCTTGCATGGAGCCCCAGACCGAGGGAGACTGACAGTTATTTTGTGTTTCTTCCATTTGCGAATAATCGCACCAACTGTTGTCACCTTCTCACCAAGCTGCTTGGCGATGGTCTTGTAGCCCATTCCAGCCTTGTGTAGGTCTACAGTCTTGCCCCTGACATCCTTGGACAGCTCTTTGGTCTTGGCCATGGTGGAGAGTTTGGAATCTGATTGATTGCTTCTGTGGACAGGTGTCTTTTATACAGGTAACGAGCTGAGATTAGGAGCACTCCCTTTAAGAGAGTGCTCCTAATCTCAGCTCGTTACCTGCATAAAAGACACCTGGGAGCCAGAAATCTTGCTGATTGATAGGGGATCAAATACTTATGTCCCTCATTAACATGCAAATCAATGATTAATTTTTGTTGAAATGCGTTTTTCTGGATGTTTTTGTTGTTATTCTGTCTCTCACTGTTAAAATACACCTACCATTAAAATTATAGACTGATCATTTCTTTGTCAGTGGGCAAATGTACAAAATCAGCAGGGGATCAAATACTTTTTTCCCTCACTGTATATGTATGTGTACACTCACCTAAAGGATTATTAGGAACACCTGTTCAATTTCTCATTAATGCAATTATTTAACCAACCAATCACATGGCAGTTGCTTCAATGCATTTAGGGGTGTGGTCCTGGTCAAGACAATCTCCTGAACTCCAAACTGAATGTCTGAATGGGAAAGAAACGTGATTTAAGCAATTTTGAGCGTGGCATGGTTGTTGGTGCCAGACGGGCCGGTCTGAGTATTTCACAATCTGCTCAGTTACTGGGATTTTCACGCACAACCATTTCTAGGGTTTACAAAGAATGGTGTGAAAAGGGAAAAACATCCAGTATGCGGCAGTCCTGTGGGCGAAAATGCCTTGTTGATGCTAGAGGTCAGAGGAGAATGGGCCGACTGATTCAAGCTGATAGAAGAGCAACTTTGACTGAAATGACCACTCGTTACAACCGAGGTATGCAGCAAAGCATTTGTGAAGCCACAACATGTACAACCTTGAGGCGGATGGGCTACAACAGCAGAAGACCCCACCGGGTACCACTCATCTCCACTACAAATAGGAAAAAGAGGCTACAATTTGCACAAGCTCACCAAAATTGGACAGTTGAAGACTGGAAAAATGTTGCCTGGTCTGATGAGTCTCGATTTCTGTTGAGACATTCAGATGGTAGAGTCAGAATTTGGCGTAAACAGAATGAGAACATGGATCCATCATACCTTGTTACCACTGTGCAGGCTGGTGGTGGTGGTGTAATGGTGTGGGGGATGTTTTCTTGGCACACTTTAGGCCCCTTAGTGCCAATTGGGCATCGTTTAAATGCCACGGCCTACCTGAGCATTGTTTCTGACCATGTCCATCCCTTTATGACCACCATGTACCCATCCTCTGATGGCTACTTCCAGCAGGATAATGCACCATGTCACAAAGGTCGAATCATTTCAAATTGGTTTCTTGAACATGACAATGAGTTCACTGTACTAAACTGGCCCCCACAGTCACCAGATCTCAACCCAATAGAGCATCTTTGGGATGTGGTGGAACGGGAGCTTCGTGCCCTGGATGTGCATCCCACAAATCTCCATCAACTGCAAGATGCTATCCTATCAATATGGGCCAACATTTCTAAAGAATGCTTTCAGCACCTTGTTGAATCAATGCCACGTAGAATTAAGGCAGTTCTGAAGGCGAAAGGGGGTCAAACACAGTATTAGTATGGTGTTCCTAATAATCCTTTAGGTGAGTGTATATGTATACCAGTATATATAGATAATGCTGTCAGCTTAGTCCGGAGCAGGAGGTTTCAGTTCCTTTGTTATGTGATGTAAATAAATAGACCCCTGCAGATTCAGAAGCAGTCTGTATGATCATGCATTATTTCTCTAAAGGGCTCTTTAGTTTTCCTGTGTACACGTACGAATTATACATCTATTTCTGGATACCTTAGAAACTGTTTGTAAAACTGTCAAGCCTGTAAAGCACATTTGGGCTCCAGTTTAATTTAATCTTTAAAAGCAAAGTGTTTGTTTTCTTTTTTTATATGGACACAGGATCCTAGAACTTAAATAATATCAAATATTTGTGTGACGTTTTAGATTTCTTTCATATTTGACGACGCATTGTGTGATTTTTACGCTTATAAAAACTGCTGCTGCAGAGATTTCGCGGTTTGTGAGCTGACATTTAGTAGACAAGGGTGGCCCAGTGAGGCTGTTTGCTGTTTGCTGTTTGTGCTGTCTCTCAACTGGCCATAGGTAGGGTGTTGTGTTTTGCATGACTAGGTTTTTAAAATATTTCAGTAATCCAGCCCTGAGAGACAGGTATATCTCCTTTTTTAAGACATCTTTTCAGCTATCATTAACAATCACCCCATTACAGTCCTCACATTATTAAAGTCACTGTGAGGAAAAGAGAATCATGCACCATGAACCATAACTGCCTGTTTCTATGGGGTGATATTGCTGTTGCCTCCAAGATTGATGATTAGTGATTTATGCTTTCCTTTTTAATTTGATGCACAGTAGTCGTCCTCCCATTTAATGAATCAGTGCTCAGCCGCTTTCAGATATTAAAAACACAGGCAGTACAAAAAGAGTTTGCACTTATGATATGTACTATTTATAAAATCTTTAAAACTGTAGGAAAGTTTAAAAACAAAATGTTATTATTATCGGGAATAATAGTACTGCTCCAGGTTCTAAATATAATCCTACTTGCTTTATGTCTGCTAAGCAATAATAATAATAATAATAATAATCAACATTTGAGGCCGGTAGCAATTGCAGTCATGAGAGTTTTCAGATTTTTGGTGCAAATCCTCTAGGGCCATTTTTGAGAATCGTGCAAATCAGATTACATTTTTTTATGGCGGGGCAGGTGTCGATCCTGGCTGACTGTGTTGCATGACTATATACATGTCCATTAGGTCACATATATGCAAGACAGTGTTGCAAGTGCATTGTCATTGAATCTTCACAAATACAATAAATAGATTCAGCTATTCAAAATAAATTCCCGCTGGTCCTGGTTTGAAGAAGAAACTGAAGTTTAATTGAAATAGTGGAGGCAAGGCAACTCACATTAAATTTGGTGACTGCATAAAATAAAAATACAGTAAAAGGTTAAAGCAATTTGTGAGTGTTGTACTGACTTATTAAACTATGGAGAGTGAGTAAATTCTAGAACTTTGAAATAGTTCAGGAGTTTTTTCTGCTTTTTAACCACAATTGATGTTAGCAAAACTAGTGACACGCAGGTGGTGTCTGCAAGATTATTGAAACTTTTGAAATCTGCAGATATTTGAGATAAATAATAAACAAAAGCCATACCCCTTGGAGGTGTGGCAAAAAGAAGCAATATAAGCTTGTTTTATGACATTATAGAGTGGAAGATTACAGGAAGATTTCTGATTAATTGTTCTATTTTTGGTTTGCAACTGTCCTGTAATTTCTTCCCATGCACATGCAATAAAAACTTTGAATAGAACTTTGGACTTAAAACCCTTCATTCCATAACTCTCTTAAACCCCAAACAAACATGCACCAGTTAAAACCAAAAACCTCTAAGCGCAAACGATCACACAAAATGCTCCCCTGACGCTATGTCGAACAAATAACCTCTATTGAGTGCAGTTTGTGGCAAAGACCATATTCTGTTAAAATCTTGATTGCTTTGTAAAGCATAATTGGGTAAAGTAAATTGACATTTTAAATGTTTAATGGGCAAAAGCTTTTAAATAATAAACAACATGCAATTTGGTAAATATGGGCATATATAAATAAATATATTTAAATGTAATATTTTAGTTACTACATTAAAACAAAGTCATAGTTATATTTCTCAGTTAGGCTTTTCTGTCATTTTTCACAAAATCCTATATGATATGCACAAGACAGTCTGTAAGAGTATTGCCAGTTGCTAAACAGGGTGCTGGCAGATGGTGTCAAAATAAACAAGTTGGTGATAAATGCTTTACACTAATCAGCAACACGACATCATTTTGTTTCTGCAGTAGCACATGGACCGACTGACTAGGCTCATATTAGGGTAGCACATGAAACAGACTATAAATCACTATAAATTAAGTATGGAGTTTAACATTTGCATATTTGTAGATGTAAGTCATATTTTATAGGAAATTGATGGGGTGGGGGGACTAAATATTAAGAACACATTATATAGAAATGTTATGGTTTTATGCATGAAGAATGACAGATTTTTAAGTTTACATAATATAAAAATATAAACCACATGTAAAACAGTCCCAGTGTTCTTCCATATGTGTTACTAAAACCGTAAAGTTGCTTTGATGGTTTAGCACAAGAAAGACCAAAAAAATATATTAAAATGCACTTTGCTAGGGGACAAAATATTGAAGTGGCAAATAAACGAACAAACGGCATGCACAAACAGACCTGGGCCGTTTTTGTTTCACTCTTTTATTTCTTTTTATTTTCAGATTCCAAAACCTTCTCTGGTCCAGGAAGGCTTTTGTGGACAACATGAAAGCCTATGGCACCAGTTACATCTATATGCCAGCCTTCTCCATGAAGCCGGGGACCGAACCTTCCCTGCGAGCCTATCACGCGCTGTCCGACATCGCGGCCAACCAGACGGTCCTGTTCGCCAATCCCGACTTCCTGAGGAACGTGGGCAAGTTCTGGAAGAGCAGGGGGATTCATGCCAAACGCCTCTCCACAGGTCTGTTCCTCGTCAGCTTGGCCCTCGGCCTGTGTGAGGAAGTTACTATTTACGGCTTCTGGCCTTTCTCCGTTGACTTGAACGAGAAGTTCATAAGCCATCACTACTACGACAACATCCTGCCCTTCTCTGGATTCCACGCCATGCCAGAGGAGTTCCTGCAGCTTTGGCTCCTCCACAAGAGCGGGACATTACGGATGCGCATCGGCAAGTGTGACGAGGAAGCGAGTTAGGCCATCCCTCCAACTAGCCTGAGAATGTATCAAAGCCCCATCATGCCTTCTCCTCTGCAACCCTCTTGAAGAGGAAGGAAAACCAAGGCAACTGGGATTTGCATGGAACTTCTGCCCTCATCTACTCTGTATTTAGATGACAGGGCTGGTAGCTACTACTACAGCTGGGAATCATAGCTTTGTGTTTAATTTATTCCGAAGTGAACGCTGGTTCTGGGTATTGGCACCAGGAATGAGCCATAAGCAAAAGGCAAGTGAACTGAGGGGGCAGCTGGGGGGGAGGGTGGGGGGTGTACAAAATGAAAAACATTTTGAAATTCCCTGTAGGTTACTGGAATAGGACTGAGCTTGTGGAATCACTTGATAGTATTCAATGTATATGCCAAAAAATCCATAATTTTCCTACCGATGCCCCTAAGGTAGCTTTCATACCTTAAATCATTAGAAATTAATACAATTATTAAGTTAATTTTCATAGGATAGTAAAATGGGGAGGCAGGAGGGCGGGGTTCAGGTTTTCATGAGTTTTAAAACTACATTGGGATTTTACATTCAGGGCATTGATAGAAGAAAGCACTAAGGGCTGACGTTAGGCAAATGCTTGCTGGAATAAACTTCACAACTCACTAATTTACAGATACCGGAATTCACTCATTATGTAATCCATTATCAAAGAACATCTATCTATTGTGTCAATGGGAGCATTCGTACTGGCAAATAGACATTTCTATATATTTGCCTTGTTAAGCAAAAGAGGCAAATTACAATTCCCAAGTAGGAATTCCATAAGATTTCTGTACCAGGAGGAAAATACTGTTTAGATCAAAAGCTTTTTAGAAGAAACCGCCCATTTAATGAAGGGCGTTTTAAAATTGCACTGCCATGCTATTTTCATGTGCAGTACTTAGTATAGTTGGCATTGTTTTACTCATGTTTAAAAGTATAATGTGTGGTTAAAAAAAGAAAACATTAAAATATCAGTAAAATACATCAGTAAAAAGTTGCACTACAAATAATGTTTTGAATCATAACCAAAACAAACATACTGTGATTTAAATGTTTGATCATGTTTTGACTTTGCTGTATTCAGTGACTGAGCTCATTTGTGAAAGGTGCTGGTCACCAGGCTATTGGACAATTTATTAACTAAGATATTAGTCAATAGCGAGAGCAAAGCGTGCCAAGCGTATAGTATGTCATTCATGGACTGTCTATTGGTTGTGTGAAGCAAATGCACATCCAGACATTATAAAGCATTGAAAAATCTAGTTTTTACATGCAGCAGAGGGAGTGTACTTGCAATAAATGGCATAGACGCTGCATTTGCATTTTATATTAAAGACAAGTAGATAACTGATGAAAATCAACCATTTCATATTTTGGCTGATTATATTTCAAACTATTTCCATAAACCTCATTTACAGCGAGAATCCTAGAAATATGATACATATTATTGAGGTTCTCTGACATCTCAGAGCAGAGAAGATAGTATACTGTGAAAGCAGGTACTCTTCAACCAACATTTCATGTGACAATAGGCAAATCTCTTAAAAGCTGTTTAAACCTTTTTTGAGGTCTTCAACATGGCAGATAAATTCTTATAAATATTCTGCTACACTGTATATATACAATTTTATGTTTCAACCTACGTCCTTTAACTAAAGCACGTGTTATTGCAAGTTATGATAGTCTTGTAAGAAAGGTGTGTTTAGTGGTTTAGCGTATGTCTTATGTTCAGGATAGAAACACTCCCGACAGCTGTGGAACTGCAGTAATGTCTAGTAGTCCTCCCTGTGTGGTGTCATGTATTTTACCTCCCTGTTTCCTTGCCTCTGCTCTGCTGAACTGTTTCCTTTATTAAACTACTCTTTCGGGGTTAGGCAGCTTTGAAAACCAATGGAAACTCACTGCTGTGAGGGAACTTGAACTCAAATGGAAAGACAGTATAGCAGAAGAACATAATCCTTCCTCTTTACTGTACAATCCTGAACAACAGGAAACAGTGCCATTTCAAAATTAGAAAGGTCTCGGATGGAACCAGTCCATTCAGCCCATCATGCCTCAGCTGGCTGTCTGTGACATAATGAGGCAACCTCTCCATCAGGATTTTCTGGCATGCTGACAGAAGAGTATTGAGTATGGTGACATGATCCTGTAACTCGGGACTACATTTCCATTTAACACTCTGAATGACGGAGTAAATCTCGTGTAAAACCATGTATAATCCTCATAGTGTGTTGATTTAATTTGTATTCCGACGGGTACAAGTTCTCATTTTCAGTCAGTTTATTATAATTGAATAATATGTACTCTTTAATTTCATGACTTTAGCAAGAGGTTACGATAAGCATCATAGAACAAAGGGTAAATGTTTGGAAAAAGATCTGAATATTTTTAACGTTTTTTTTTTTCTCTCAATATATTATTGACTTTTTCCTTAGGTTGCAGATTTGTATTATTTTAAATGTTGTAATTCACTTCGAAAGCCAATATGATGCATGCGTAGAGAACAGAATATCAGATATCGGCTCTAGTAGAGGGTTTGGACAGTCTGGTAAAGTGTTTTTGTGGTTGGTTGACCTCTATCCAAGAAATGAAAGAAAGAACGTGTCATGAAACCTAAGTAGCAGTTAGGTCGCCTAAACAACGTACTAAACCATTAATCAAACGTATCTCTTCTGACAGAAAACTGATTAAAACAAAGAGGAAAATCCTCCTTGAATTCTAAAAACCTACAGACTCTGAGCGCAGTATCAGTACTAACGACATTAAAGACAGCATTAACAGAGTAATGTAGAGCATTGCAAGAAAATGCCATTGCGTGTATTGGCCTCAATTCATGCAACATCTATTGTATTCTTTTTTTGCTCCTGGAATACTGCTACTGTTGCGGTGTCTATTTCACTACACCCTTCATCTTGTAGATCTGTCGTACCTCGGGAGGAGAGTTCAATGGGAAAAATCACAGTGGAAACTGGAATAGCAAACATCTAGTGGGAAATGAAAATGAAGATAGGGACTGTTTTTTTTTTTTTTCTTCTTCTTCTTCTACAATTTGATCAATGTAATGCTATTACTAGTGGTTCGCTGTCGAGAATAACCTGAATTGTAAGTTGTCATTTTTTCACAAATTTGCATTTACATGTGACTAGGGGGGGGTTGGGTGTAAAATAGAGCTGGAGCTGTCAAGGTGGAAACCGGCACACTAAGGAAAGTTGCCAATTAAAATAAAATGACTGAAACGCCTAACATTGCAAATAGCATTATACTATCTATTATATCTATTTAGGTAATGCTCAGAATACTTGGGCACATGATTCAATCCGAAGTATTAAAGTTTTCTTTTTATAATTGTTACAATGTAAATTTTTTGAATGTGGAGTTATAATTTTATTTCTATTTTGCCTAACATGGAATTTCTCTAGTTTAGTTTCTCAATGATTCTAAAGCTGTTGAACTCGTTTCTAAAGGCATTGATTGGAAAACCAGCAGTGTGATGAAATCTACAAGGATAAATTAACATGCAAGGATTAAATTGAATCACAATTACAGTACAAGTTAAAAAGGGTTCAGATTTACATTTGACTTTCCCCCACTGCCTTGATATAAATAAAATACCTGTTGTTGTTTTTAATTTGATATTATAATGACTAGTACCAAATGCCGTCTGGTTGACTGTGTTAATAACCCTTGTGAAATATTATTTGATAGAAATGTAAGACTCCAAAATGTTGCTGTGCCACAGTCTGCATGTATTAACTCTTAGGTCCCGAGACGGTACAGAGAACTGCCAGGGTAAATCTATTTACATTTGCATTGACTGACTATGCCTGAAATAGCTGTATACTCTTTAGTTACAGTTGCCCAAGTAAAGGTTCTTTCATGGGCAATGAGCCAGACCAAAAACACAAACTTTTAAATTATTAAATGAACTCAACAATAATTGCTAATTGTTCATGTTTCGCTGTTAGTACGTCGACATTGCAGATCTGTATCCAGTTGTTTCTGTGAATTCAGTTGTAATTACTGTGTGTTGCCCCCCATCCCCCGCCCCACCCCGACCCGTGCATAACCCCACAGAGCCACATATCAAACGACTGGCAGGCACTATGCGTTAGAGGCTGTTTGCTGGCTTTGACGTGAGAGTTTTCCCCAAATACAATATATATAAAAACATCCCATTCAGTCAACCAAGGTGCTCCTATTACACAAGTAACAAAGATGAAAGGCAACTGTACTGTGCAGTGATAGAGCCGCCACCACATGTCAAGCTTTGTGTGTTGGGGGTTTCCTTAATAAAGTCTTGGGGGCACTGTTAGTTATTAGCTTGGTAAGGTCTACAGCTGTGCTTATTCTTTCCAATTACTCTGAGCTTAAAACCGAAAAATGACAAATGCAGCTCTGGTGAACTGGGATTGGATATAACTGCTCTGCTGACTGCTAAAGGCTGGTGGTCTGGTCTGTTTCATTGTTGTCATTGTAATTTACAAAAATTGTATAATCTTATCTTTGCTTCCATACAAGTAGGACACATTTTTAGCACTGAACTTTCACTGTCTCTGTGATCCTTCTATGAATCAGCTGAACAGGGGGTGATTTGTTTTTTCTCCAAATCCGAAAAAAGGTTGATTCTTATTTGTATGTTTCCAAAGCTATGAATTCTTTTATTTTTTTAAATTGAGTATTTTTTGTAGTTTGAACTATATTTTTTACAGTGCTCATGTGGAGCATTGTTTTTTATATAAAAAAGTGCAAAAATACTGAATTGTTTTCTTTTTATTCCACAATGCAAATTAGGCCCTTAAGAAAAACAGCTGATTGCTGCTTTTGCCTGAAGAGAGAAACGAAAGCGACGTCAAAAGACTAAAATTGAAACGCAGGTTGATGGCATTTGCTTCTTTAAAAATAAACTACCTCATGTGCAAATGTCAGTTTTCCTTTAAACTGTTGAACCTAAAAAGATATGTAGCAATGGTCTTCAACCTACAGCTAACAGTTGTTTTTTGTAGTGCTTCAAATAAAGCTGTGGCGTTTTAGATATTACTGACTATGTCTATTTAGGTTTCCAATGTTTTTACTCAGTCAGGGACCTGAACTACATAACCCTTACTCCCATTTTTCAAAACATGACATGTTGAAAAAGGTTTATTTCTAACATCCAATTTTTTTAAATTTATAACAGCCATTTCCCTTAGTTTTAATTTACCTACATGACTACATACATAGTGAATCATCCCATCTCAAGGGAAACCCCTTTTTTTCACAGAAGCTCTTTTTTATACCCCCTAAAGATTTTAAAGACTGGGAAAAGAAAGCTTTGAACTGATCTGGAGAACTGTGTGAACTTTGCCACTATATCTCATTTAAAAGCTTTAGAGGTTTATATCCAGTGGCTTGCGTATCAAATATAAACCTGTTTGACAGTTAAATGATAGAAGTACCATTCAAACAATTAGCAGGTCTTACTTATGGCAGGGAAGCTTCTATTAAGTGAATTTGATATCAGAATAAAACGTTTTAAGATGGCTTCTAGCATGGAATAAAGGTCTATTTCAGATGTAATCTTCACAATGATTATAGTAAATAGAATTAATTTTAAGGCACCAGGTAAAACAAAGTAATATTGTTTTTCTTTTGCTTAATGCATTTAAAAATCTTTATAAGAAACATCTGGTTCTTAAAATCAAATCAAACTGCTAATTCCCTGGCAGCACATCATTGACAACAACAGATTCCCCAGTAAAGTGCAGGAATACTAAGAAGCAGATATACGTGCATCCTTTCTGTATTTGAATCTGTAATGGAAAAACATTAATTGTAGTCTAAGTTACTGTGAAGTGCGTTTTGTATAATACTATTTTGTGGATTTGTTTTTAAATTATTATTATTATTATTGAATTTTATTTTTTTAAAGACTACTGTATGTCGCAGGTGATCAAAAACTAGCGCATTATGTAAACACAGAGGGGTCAAACTAAATGTGAATGTCTTAAACAAAATCCAGACATTGATAAGGATTATCTCTTTGGCATGTGAAGACTTTTGACTGATGCATGTGACTTAGTATAACACACTGAGGTTCTGAGCGAAGAGTTTAAGTTATTTTGTGCTATATTCAGTCTGTATTATTACTTAGGAACCCCTAGAGATGAATTTAGCTAAATGAATAAACTGTACAATGTTTCCCAAGAAGGCAAGTGTGTGTGAGTCATATCTACCCTTCATCCAGCTTTCTGACATTTTCTAGACTTGATTGGGAAGAGGAGGAGTCCGACACACATTTGAGTCTTTCCTCTTTGGAGTTCATTTCAACATTTGGTGATACGCAGGCAGTGAAAGTGCTGCCCTCAGGCCCACAGGGAGTTTTTTTTTAATTGTATTTATTTATTTTTAACATTGTTTTCTACCAAACATTGCTACAGCTGTTTATACGACACCTGGTTATTTTCCTTCCTGGCAGGCTTGTACAAATACCTGCTGGTCAGCCTCATTCCTTATTTAGACTGTGTCTCTGATGACCCTACAGGAAGAACAAAAACAGCAATTGCTTTGGCTTGTTTGTTCCCTATGGTGTTCTAGCAATTGCTTTGATAATGTAGTTTTTAAATTGTGCTTATGGATCAAAGGGCAGACCACACCATACTGATATTGAAAAAGTACATGACAGCTGACAAAGACTTAAAGCTTTTCCTGTAAAGACAAAGTGGGGCCGAAGTTGGAAAGAAAAATAAGGTTGATAGCTGCCAATGTTTTATTGTGGAATTCTGCTACTTAGTTATTTCTGCGATTTATTTCCTCATTACAGACCTTATAAATACAGGACATGAGGTATGCCACGTATTGGAATTGGATACAATGGTTGATTTAAGCAACCTGTACTATTGGCATTATCATTGGTTGGGGCATTCACATGTCTTAAATGTGTGGCAGAGAAGAGCAGCATATTTGTGTTTGTTTTTGGGAAAAGCTTAAAAAGTAAAACATGTATAGATCAAGGCTGGGAGAACAGGGCCAAGTGTGAAATTAACATTAACATTAATTAACATCTCTAACATGCCACACTTCCAGTGGAGTATCATTTTAATCAGTGATGCCGCTTCCGGGGGAGGCTTCTGTATTTTGAGTTTTGTATTTTGCTTTCTGTTCCCCTGTTTCTGTTCCTGTTTGCCCCTTTTCCCTTTACTAATTTTATTCATAATGAGAGCAGTCTTGGGACACACAAAGGCACAGAGAGATGTGCTGATTATGAAAAATGTTTCGAGGTATTTTTAAACTTCGCTGTACCAGGTGCCTCTCCAATCTGTTTTACAATGGTGCTCCATTGTCTTTCTCTTGAGGTGTGCCAGGAAAGGTCAGCAGGAACCTTTATACACCTGCTCAGCCTTTTGTAATATTAAAATAAAAGAGCTGTTTTAAATAAGAGAGCAAGACAAATCCCAAGCTATACGTAAGATGCATTTATTTTTGTCTAACTTTTAGATTTATTTTTGTATACTTTTAATTTCTTCCCCCCCACCACTCTTTTTTTGTCTCCTTTGAAAATGTTGTCCCCTCTGACAGAATAAACCAATGACATTACCCATTCAACTGCTTGTCTGGATCTGGATGTAAATATAACCATTTGTTCCTTCTGTCGTAGTGTGTCAGTATAAATTAAATGTACATATAGCTGGATGATTTCTGTTCTGTGACGTTCATTTATACAAAGCGGTTATCCACTTCTATTGAGCGTGCTCAGAAGATAATGGATTTGTTCACTGTTGGAGTCTCTACTTGAATTAATTGAAGACACAATCTGTTCAAACCCATGTCTTTGAACAGATTGTTCCTATTTTACACTGCTAACTTGACTCATAAATGGCTTTTCAACTGTTACTCTTACCGTCCCCATTCTGTCAGACTGAGCAAGCTGAATAGTAATATAATTTAAAGGTGAAGTGTTGTCAATGACACGGCATGACACCTCCATTAACATTGTTACATAACTCATTAGAAGTCACCTTAAGGTTATACTTAGTGCATATGAAATCCACTGCAGCTACACTATTGGTTTATTCAATGTGTAGCGTAAGGTACACTTATAAATTTCAATTTAAGAAGTGAATTTATAGTATCACCTTATCACGAATCCTGGAATCTTGTAGAACTCAATTTCTGTAATAATTGGACACAGACACCAATTCCAAAGATATAAATTGTCAAATTTATTCAAAAACAAAGACTAAATGTAGCACTACACTAATTATACAAAAGGGAAAAACTAATTAAAATTCAATTCTAGATCAACAAATCAAAGACAAATCACTTCCGTGACCAAATCAAAGACCATGGGATCGCATATGATAACACACAAATCGTTAAACAAAAAAGGTTATAAACACATTGACTACAATACCAGTTAGTAAGACGAAGGTGAGTCTCTCGTTATTATTGTTAGTCAGACATTAAATAACTACGCAGGTTAGTATTTATGTCAGGTAACTTCTCGTTATATATATATATATCAGTCTCATTTACGTTTAGGTGCCGAGAAAGATCCTATCATTACTTGTTACCACAATTTCCCTTAACTGATTATTATTCAATGATTAAGGATAGGCAGGGCCACCAATAATCTAATGTCTATTAACTTGTGTCAATTTCAGACTAAACAGTTAAACAGGAATGAGAAGATATTTCTCGGCGTTGACAGATTTTATTTCTAAAATTATCAACAAAACAGTTTAATGCAACACACATTTATATTTAAGAAAACTAAATGATATTACACATTCTAGAGTTATGAATCACAGATTAACATTTCTAATTGTTTTCTCAAATGTCATGAATCATGAGCTCCAAACTGTTAAACTTATCTGAACTTCGTCGCAGAGAGGCCTCTCTGGCTTCGGGCTCAGATAACAGCACACGGCAACGAGGTCCGTGTGGTTTGAACAAAGGCAGTCCGGTTCGGCTTTGTCCAAGAACTTCCACTCAGTCGATGCACCTGGAAGTTGGGGTTTCGCGAATGTAGAGTCTTTTCCAAACAGATTTTCAACTGGTTTGAAGACTCCAAGGTTGTGCACAAAATCTTCTTTGTAAGCAGGGGTTCCACCATAGTTACTTGAAGACAAATTCTTTGAGGAAAGCAGGGCCCTGTTTGTTCCAAGGGTCAAGTTTCTTAAGACTCAAATAGCTATTTAAATGACTGAACACTTGCGTATACAGTCGACTTAGTCAATTGTCCAGCTGTAAAACTCCACTGATCAGGTGGGCACAGGCGGGCAGCGCAGTCTGTAAAGTTCTTTATTTAATAAAGTCCTTTAAAAGAATTCTTCGTACGGCTCAATCTCCTTCTCCCAGTTTAACTCTTCTGTTGCCGGCAAAGACTTGGTTGGTTTCTGGTTCCGGTTCGGGCAACAGAGCTACAGGTTGAGCTGTGGCAGCGAGTTACTGGTTCAGGTGAGAGAGAGAGAGAAAGAGACGTGCGCTGTTCTTTATAGTCTGTCAGATCAATAGGTGATTGGTTCTTCAGTTTTTGAGATTGGATTTTGGTTTCAGCCCCCAGTGTCCTATTGGAGGGGGGCTTGATTTATGACTGATGTCAATCCATGCCATCTTTTGGAAATGCCGGTTGGCCCAGGTTCGTACCTCTATGTCGGGATTTCGGCTCTCGTCCACTTCAAAGAGTTTTTTTATTACCTACAGGCCCCTTTCTCCAGACATCTCATAGCAGGATTCCAAACTATTTGGCCTCTTCTCGGTGCCATCCTCCCCAAAACTGTCATTTTGATGTAAACCAGTTCCAAGCTGATGAGTTAAGGAAATCTGATAACTTTGGGGGGGAGAGGTCTTCTTTAGATCAGTGCTTCAGCTCAGAGCTAAAATGCTCTTATCAAAATACACCCAACATAACGCTACAAATGCCAAATTGAAGAATAACAAGACACCTTCAATACCTAACTGAGGACTGTTATCTTCACCTCCAAATTCTGAACACCACAGTGTAAAATTAGTTTCAAATAGATAACAAAGTAAGTGACTTACTATATTACAACCTTAGGTACAGTTAGGTAGGCATACAACATCATAAAATAATAAATAAATATTCTGTTGGTTTTTTTTTTAAGAAAGAAAGTGTATGACGACTTCCCCTTTAAATCTGAGATTTTTTTAAATGTACTGGAATAATTTATGATGTTTTTGTCAATTGTCCAGGTTGTACCATCAATAAAATAACTACAATATGACCTCATGTAGTATTTTTAATTCTTCAATCTGAAGACATTGGGGCCACAATTGAGATCCAATTAGCAAATTTATGACCAAGCCTTATGACTTTGATTCCCTCTCCTCTCATCTTTCCACTTCTCTGCTGATTGCTGACCTTATGATTTCCCTCTGTCATTTAAAAACCTTGACCGTACTTAACTCCAGAACTATTTGCAAATGATGTTTGGCAAATGAATCTAGAACACTTAACAATAAGAAACAATCTTAGATGTTGTCACGTGATATGGAAAACATTGCTGATTGAATGACTAATATAATGACTATTACAGACAGGTATTTATTACAGATGTGTTTCCAATCAAATTACATATTTTTGTGAATTATTTAAAATACGTTCATACAACGTTTTGTATAAACATGGCAGCACAATTGTGGCTACCACAACCAAACCAGAACATTACAGCAATTTTCTGAAATGTTGTTACAAGGTTATATTTTAGTTTGTGTTTGTGTTTGTGTTTGTGGGTTGCTTTTGTTCTGTATTTTCTTTCCCTTAGACTGCTTGGATTGAATTCATAGTGGCCTGGATTGTCAAGCCCTTTCCACTTTTACTTTTACTGAAAGTGGCACCCCAAAACGAAATAACTCCAAGCACAAATGTTTTACGCAACCATATGCGTTATATGTCATCATAAAGGTCGAGGTTGATTTTGATCATCAAACTGTGATTTTAGGAACAGTGCAGATTCCATTTTAAGCTGAGCAAAACAACTGCTCTTTGACTGGATGGAACATCAGCTTTTTTTCACACGGGAGCAGAAACACTGCAGACAATGACTCTCATTGTTTACTGGTGGAAGACAAGGCTAGTACTGAAATAATCCAGTCTTCTATTTCAAGAGCAGAGAAGTGACATTCTTTATTAAAGAGAAACTGAATTACTAAACCACACTTAGGAGCCATGCTTTTCTCCAAGTTAAATTTAAAGTACATTAGTTGTAAATGTGGAGACTTTCATATAGACAGTATTCTCACTAAAGCCACATCTTGATTCTTCACATGTGAAGGTTGCGTGCATATCTATTGGTTTTGTGTGTCTTTATGTGTTTGCGATTACTCTATATCTAGTATGTATGCATTTTTCCAGTTCAATTTTCTCATGTAAACAATTTTTTATACTTTAAAATATAAAATTCACCAAATAATGACCGATTAAGACACAAAACATCCGGAAACCCTGAAAAAACACGCACGCCAGCTTTTTCAGGGTTTCAAGATGTGTTGTGACACAACATCCTGGATAGTGGTTACAGTGACAGAAGCACTGGATTGAATAAATAAACAAATAATGCTTTGTTAAAATAAACGCATCTACAAAACGACAAGAGGAATCATGGGAAATTTACCAGAGAGATAACCGGAAAAAAAGAAATAATATTTCAGAATATAATATGAATTTGGCATGAAGTGATCTAAAAACACGTAACATTTTGTTCTACCCTGCTTATAATAGTTTCAGTGGTTCTTAGATAAGGCTCCATCTGTTTTGAATATATGAGGAGAAGGGACATAGTTTGGATATGGTTCCTTCCTATTATCAACACTAAATGCAATACAAATACTAACTTTGACTCTACCTTGAAACGTGTGAAATAAAGTAAGGCATCCACCCCATCAAATGCTAAGCTGTCATTTAAAGATTTTAAAATTTCAGGTCACAAATAAGTGTAAAACTGTTTATTTTGCCCAAATTACAAAACACGTTCATTATCACAAACATTTAACCCAATGGTGAGAATCTTTCCATATGAAATTATATCACATTTTAGCAAGGTCATTTATTCAAATCTGAGGTATGACCAATGATAGTGGAGTGTAAACAAATCAGTATACACCTTCTGTTTTTGAAAGAAAGACACGACCAGAAAATGATGAGTCTCTAATTAACAGGAAGAGCTGATGAACCTGTAAAAAATAAATAGTCACTTCTCTCTCAGCTACTTCCTCCCAGAACCGAAGGTGGCGTAGCTTCTTGGTGGTGGGCCACTTCCCCCTCCAGCTTGGCTCCAGTGCGGATACCTGGGAGAGAGAAAAGCAGAAACAGGTGGTGACAAAGAGTGAGTTGAGGACTGTGCTGAAAACAAAAGAGGCTGATAAGGAAAGTCTAATTATCCTGTCTTTATATTTTTAGGGGGTTTATAAATAGATGATTAGCTTTTATTGTCTTAATTGTTAAAATACTGTTCATTGGGTTAATTATTTTACAATTGTCTTAATTTAAGGAACCCTTGTACTTTTGCACTCTTGTTCTTCTTTTCTAGTTAGTATAGTGTATTTTATCACCCTAGATTAAATAAAGGCTGAGATCCAATCCCAACAAGCCTGGGGAGCATAAGGATGGTGTTTGAGGTGGCGTAGTTGCTGCATTTTGGGAGTCTTGTGAGTTACATGCACTTCTCTGTAGCTGTTCCTGGTACAGCTGAAAGCTAGGAATTGTCGTGGATGACACTCTGGTATGTGACTTGAGAAGAACATTGAAACAGTAGATGAGATGATGATTTGTTTGGATTAATTATTTTCTTCAGATCAGTGTGTTTCTTCGGGTTGTGAATAAGAGAAATAATATGACTACAATCGGAATATGTACTGATTGATATATTTTTATTTTATTCTAAACTCCTCCTTTATTTGACCTTGAGCGTGATGTGATTAAAGGCAAGAGAGTCCGATTGTTAACTGTGTGGCTCGCTTTGTGAAAGACTGTGGTAAACAGGAGCTGCTAACCACAGGAATACTTTTCTCCATCTGCTCAGTCTCTCGAAAGGGCATATGGTGCTGCTCCTTGACCAGATTGCAATTTCCTGCCTCTTAACACACAACAGTGAATTACAGCTAACACAGAACAACCCTTTACTTCAATATTACGTGATTTTATCGACCATTTTCTAGCTTGAGGTAGAAAGAAAGACAGGCATGTTTACAATGCTCTATAGACAGATGCTCTATCGGCACTTGGCCTACATATTTCTGCTGACACATTCATTCAGCAGCAGGCAAACTATGTAGTCAAACTACTTTATTTAGCAGGATGGTATCTACTTCAGCTCCATTTTCCAAAGGAGTTTATACCACTATTTTATGACAGAAGTTTAATTTAGTGCATCAATAGTAGCATCAAATTTCAGATCTTTGATGAAATATTGTTGAAATTATTTATTAAAAACAAATGTACATCCTGTTTTTTTGCAGATTTCCATTACAAAATCCAATCGTTGAAGTCATACTCTTGGACTCTTCTACTTGTGATATATCTAGTGATGTCACTTTAGTAAATATCCTGGGGTGGGGGATGATTTGAGTGTATCCTGTCACAGCCATTAAAAGGGTTAGATTCGATCTGAAATACCGGACATTCATTGTTTCAGATGTTACAGCGTACGGTCATGTTATGGTATAAATATGTCCTTTGGGAGGTTTGCATCATGGACTTTGCAAATGGATTTCAAAAAGACCTCATGTTTCCTAAATATATGAGATCAATAAAGTTGATTTAGCATTTGTTGAAGAAGGAAAAGGGATGACTGCACAAGAAGCTCTTTGATTATTTAATTTTATTAATCTTTTTCCACCCCCCCGTGTATGTATATCACAAATCCTACTTATTATTCTGAAAATACCAACTACATGGGCACAGCTTGAGCGCAAATGAGTAATTTGTGTTTGTCGTCATTACTGCCTCAGTATTTTGTTCATAAGTTGTTCTGTAACCTTCATTTCATAGCTCCATTCATTAATTTCAGCAATCATCTTTTCCAGACCTTGGCTTTTAACTTTCCACAGAGCAGTATTTCATTCATTACAAATGAAACATATTGAGAATCATAAGATGTTGGATGTCTGAAGGTGTTTAATTCAGTTGTAGCCTATATGAGGAGTCATTATGATGTCTCAGGCAGCAGCTCAGACCCTTCAACACGCACACTAGAGACTATAGGTTTAAAATGGGGTGGGACACTGGGTAAATGCAACATGAACGCAGTCATGACCTCCAGAACACGACAATAGTTTAACAGTTTAACATTACAACGACCTGTTCAGTGTAACTGCGTGTGTCTGGCACTGTCTTTGTCTGTATTCAGATATTAAGCGGCCATTAATTCTGCTATTAGTAGTCCTGCGTGGGAGGGAGGACCATCCTGACCAGCCTTGTGTCATTCAACGCAACAGGTGTGCACTGTCCTAATTAGTTACAGGGGTCGTATTTAATCACCCCCAACACCTCTGCGCCAGCAGTCAGCGCCAGCAGCCTTCAGTGCCCCCCTTCCGAAGGGCCACATCTCCAAAGGGCAGGGACTCCAGCTGCGGGACTCCAGCGAGGAGAAGACGGTGAGGAGACGCTGCACAGCAACAACAGGCAACCATGACGATCTCTCCGATTCCTGTCCTGCTCTCTCCGTCTTTTCGGCATGCACCTGCGCGCCATTGCTTCCCTAATCCCTCCAACTTCATCTCTCTGCCTCTCCCCTCCACCTCCCTCCCCTCTATTCCACTCTCTGGAGGCCTGTGGAACTGCCACTCAGCTTCCAACAAGGCCGACTTCATCTCCGCCTTCGCCTCCCACCAGTCTCTGGATTTCCTTGCTCTCACCGAGACATGGATCTCCCCAGACAACTCTAACTCCTGTCCCACTCCCCTCGTCTTACCGGGTGGGGAGGAGGAACAGGGCTCCTGCTCTCCCCTTCTCTGCTTTTCTCTGTTCTCCCCTCTCTCTCCTCTATCTCGACCCACAGCATTGAATTCCATGCAGTGGAAATCACCTCTCCCTCTCACCTCTTCCTTCTAGTTCTCTACCCTCCACCTGGTCCACTCACCTCCTTCCTGCATGAACTCAACTTTCTTCTCTCCTCCCTCCCCTCCCTGTCCTCACCTACCATCCTCCTGGGAGACTTTAACATACACCTCTCCAACCCTTCCCACTGTGCTGAATTTCTTCCTCTCCTTCACTCCTTTAACTTCTCTCTCTCCCCATCTCCCCCCACTCACAGGGCAGGCCGCCAGCTTGACCTCATCTTCTCTAGAGGCTGCTCCCCTTCAACACTCTCCGTGACACCCATGGACATCTTGGACCACCACTTCATTTCCTTCTCCCTTTCCCTCCCCTCCCTCCCCACTCCACCCACTCCCTCTGTCACCTTCCGCCGTAATCTCCACTCTGTCTCCCCCTCCACCCTTGCCTCCACTGCCCTCACCCTCTTACCTTCCATTGAGTGTTTTTCCCATCTGTCTGTCAACTGTGCTACCTCCTCTTTGTTCTCCTCCCTCACCTCCTCCCTTGACTCTGTCTGTCCTCTCACATCTCGTCCTGCCCGTCCCTCCCCTCCTCAGCCTTGGCTCTCTGCTGTTCTCCGCTCAACCTGAACTAGTCTGCGTGCCGCTGAACAGAAAAGGACCAAACTCCCAGCTGCCCTCGAAGTCTATCGCTCTCTACTGTCTACATTCTCCTCATCACTCACCTCAGCCAAGAAGTCTTACTTCCAATCACTCTTCGAATCCACTGTCAACAACCCCCGCAAACTCTTCTCCACCTTCTCCTCCATCCTTGCCCCCCCTCCCCCTCCTCCTCCCTCATCTCTCACTGCTGATGATTTCGCCTCCTCCTTCTCCTCCAAGATTGCAGACATCCGCAGGCTGTCTACCCCTCCTCCCATCACACCCAAACCTCCCTCCGATCAAGCTTCCTTTTCTTCATTCTCACCTCTCAGAGGCTGAAGTTTCTGCTCTCCTCCTACAAACCTACAACGTGTGCCCTGGATCCTTTCCCTTCTCGCCTCTTCCAAGTGACCGCTCCTGATCTTCTCCCCTTCATCTCCTCCCTCCTCAACTCCTCACTCCTCTCTGGCTGTTTCCCCTCTGCATTTAAACAAGCTGCTGTCATCCCACTCCTCAAGAAATCAACCCTTGACCCCACCTCTCCTCAGAACTACAGCCCTGTCTCCCTACTCCCCTTCCTCTCAAAGACTCTCGAGCGGGTGGTCCACCATCAGCTCTCTGACTTTCTGTCCCAACACTCAATCCTTGATCCTCTGCAATCCGGCTTCAGCACAGCTCACTCCACTGAGACGGCTCTCCTGGCAGTCACTGACTCCCTCAGCTGTGCTCGGGCGCCTCCCTCTCCTCAGTCCTCATCCTCCTTGACCTCTCTGCAGCATTTGACACCGTTGATCACTCCATCCTCCTCTCCTGCCTCGCTGACCTTGGAATCTCTGGGATTGCTCTCACCTGGTTCTCCTCCTCCTACCTCAACGACCAGTCCTACCAAGTGACATGGCGAGGCTCCTCATCCACCCCCAACCTCTCCTCACAGGCGTTCCCCAAGGCTCCGTCCTGGGCCCCCTCCTGTTCTCTCTCTACACTCGCTCCCTGGGCCCCCTCATCGCATCCCATGGTTTCTCCTACCACTTCTACGCTGATGATGCCCAGATCTTCCTGTCTTTTCCCTCTTCCGACCCTCTCATCCCCTCTCGCATCTCTTCTTGCTTGTCTGCTATTTCCGCCAGGATGCACTCGCACCACCTCAAGCTCAACCTCTCCAAATCGGATCTCATGTTTGCCCCCACTCTTCCTCACCTTCTGCTGACCTCGCCATCTCGATCCCCTTGGAATCCACCACACTCTCTCCTTCTTCTTCCGCTAAAAACCTAGGAGTCACCCTTGATCCTGCGCTCTCCTACACCCAGCACATCACCACGCTGACACGCACCTGTAGATTCTTCCTGAGCAACATACGCCGGATCCGTCGCTTCCTCACCGACTACTTGACTCAGCTGCTTGTCCAGTCACTGGTCCTCTCCCGCCTGGACTACTGCAACTCCCTCCTGGCCGGCCTGCCTGCAACTACTACCCGCCGCTCCAGCTCATCCAGAACTCTGCGGCTCGTCTGGTATTCTCTCTGCCACGTTTCGCACATGCTACTCCACTGCTCCACTCCCTCCACTGGCTCCCGATACTGGCATGCATTCAGTTCAAGACATTACCCTCACTTACCGCTGTCTCGACCACACTGCACAGTTACCTTCAGACCCTCGTCTCTCCATACATCCCCTCCAGACCACTGCGCTCCTCCAGCGCCAGAATACTAACTCTACCTCCTCTCCACTCTCCTTCCCCGAGAGCCACTCCTTCTCATCCCTGGCCCCTAAATGGTGGAACGACCTTCCCACCGAAGTCAAAACAGCAGAGTCCGTGACCTCATTCCGGCGCTTACTCAAGACACATCTTTTCAGAGAGTACTTGTAATATTAGTCCTTTTATCCCCGCTTGGTTGCACTTCACAGTTTTATTATGCTTCTTGTGTTTTCAATTTGTTTTCCTCCTTGCTCCCTTTCCCGTAGCCCTTGACTGTGACCCTACATCTTGACAGCACTTAGCTTTTACCGTCCAGGATGTAGGACCTCACTTACTGTACTTGCCTGTGTAAATTGTAAATTGGAATTTGTAAAATGTATTATATTTTGAATTGCTATGTTTTAGTTAAATTGAATTTGTAATGATTGATGCCTTGTACTTAACTGTATTTTTGGACTTTGTTTTGCACTTATGTTGTAAGTCGCCCTGGATAAGGGCGTCTGCCAAGAAAAAAATTAAATAATAATAATAATAATAATAATAATAATAATAATAATAATAATAATAATAATGTTTTTATAATAAAGATATTTTTACATATAAACATCTGAGAAATTCCAAGCCCATTTTATTAAGCACCAATCATTATTCTCAATCATTTGAGGAACACTCACATCCCGGCATTGAATAGATGAAGTTTCTTCTGATTAGCAATGGGGATAATTATGTTACTATCATGTTATATTGCATGTCTATTCAGAATTAAACAATGTAATACTAATCTTTGGAAAACCAAAATACAGGACATTTTTTTTATAAAAACATAAAGTTTACAAACAAGAGGAAGCCATTTGACCCACTACCGTGGAGGTTCTGCTCTTTATTTTTGTTCCTAACTTGCAATTTGTCTTGCAGAACCTCTGGCCTACCTTTTCCTATGTTATTGGTTCCAATGTGGACCATGACCAGTGAATTCCCCCGGCTTTGACCAGTAGTCCGTCTACTAGTTTAGGGAGATCTGCAACCTGAGCACCAGGCAGGCAAGATACCATGCGGGTCTCCTTGTCACTAAAACACACTGTGTGATCTATGCCTCTAAGAATTGAGTCTCCTACTATAACTACCTCCCTCTTCTGGGGGGAGTGGGCACCATGGTGCTCAACTACCCTCCCATCATCCTTTGAGCTGTCACTGTCCAACTCTGTGTCCAGCAGTCGGAACGTGTTGGGCATTTCTAGGTCTTGGGGTGTCTCTAAGGGTTGTGCATGCCCTTTTCTGCGGTTATGACCTGCTGTAACCCAGCAGTCCTCTACGCTGTCCTGCTCTAAGGTCTCGACTCTCCTAGGTTTTGATTGACCAATTCTTCCATATCACTAATACAACAAGCTGAGCCTCAAGATTACGGACCCTGATCTCTAGGATTTCAACATGCTGACAATGTTCACAAATTAATGATGCGTTCATCCAGGAAGGCAATCATTCTGCAAACCTGACACTGTAGTGGCTACATGCTTCTAAAGTTTTTTTTTTCGACTCTTGGTTTCTGTCCCCTGGTCACCTGTTTGACTTTTTTGTCACCGAGAAACAGCACAGCACAGCACAGCGCAAATACAGACAAGATTAACTTCAATTAAGGCAGTTAAAACTAAATCAGTCTAGAAACTAGGAGCACAACAAGATGGCTGCCTCTCACCTGTACTGTCCTGTCTGTCTATGGCAACTTGTAAATACTTCTGTAAATGCTCCTATATATGTCTGTTGTTGTACACTATTTTGGGTGCAGATGATTAAAAGCTGCTGCACTGTATATTTGATCTTCTCAGCCGTAATTATGTTCCCCATTATTGCTTTCTCCTACAGCATCATCATGTTCATTATTCCGTGTTCATTTTCAGCCTCTGCCAACCATCATGTTTAATTAGTGTCTGTCTAGCTCTCTAGTTCCCAGTCACTCTTTACCTTCGAATAAAGTGGTAATTAAAATAATTTCAGTTGGTGTGAATCCATTCTTCAGTAATAGTTTCCCATATGTGCCTTGCTGTGGGTTTGTGGGTTATGTCAGCCTAGTAGTTGACAAGCATTATATCTGTCTGTGCCAGTAGAGCAAGAAATTAAAGTAATTACAGCAGTTTCTTTTCAACGTGTGTTATTATTGAAAGCATCTGCATTTAGAAATTCTGAAACGCAAAACATTTCCTGTTTTCTCTTGTTTATAAAAATCAACTGATCCACCTAGAATCTCTGTTATCTGTCCTGTGATCTGATCCAAAAGTATTTTGGTATATATAAATATGTTGCAGTGCTGCATAAAGCCATTAACCAAAACAAAACAAAAAAGAAGTTTTAGGTGAAGAACAGCTGCAAAGGTTTGTGGTGAAGTGGGAAGAAATGTAAATAACTGATTCTCCTGCCAAGAGAGACAGATAAACCTTAAAAATGCAGTGAGGCAAAACTCTCCCCTCTCTCCAGGTAAGTGTTTTACTAATTTCTTCCCACAGTGCTGAATAATCAACCCTGCCTCCTGCAGCTGTTCTATAAATCTTAAGTGCACGATCAGTGTCTATCTAGATGCCTCTCTGCAAGCCCAAACTGAATACTCGAATACTGGTTTTGTGTTGTGTTTTGTTAAGTGGAAACATGCCAGTTTGGTCAGTGCCAGTGTTTTACATTGCAGTTTTGCATTTCTGGGCCATTATAGTTACTACTGCTACTTTTACTGATCCTGACAATATGTCATGTAAAGACCATGAAATACATAATCAAGATTATCTGAAGGACAGAACACTAAATATTGTCAAATGCATTCAAAATAGCAGTGGAGATGTCTTTGGTGGTATAGTTTTTAAATGCAAGAATTGCTTTGTCTGTCGGTCGAAAAAAGTTGAGTTTGGGCTAGAACTGACAATACACTCCTTGCACTTATTTATAAGTATTTACAATACTTATTTATGTGATTACTATAGTACATGTCCAGGTATCCACCATAGAACTACATTTAATGAACAGTTTTTTCCAGGTGAGAGGCAAAGCAGGGAAAATAACAAGACATCACACAGTGCAGATGAATATACTACCTGATGACAGTAATGGGAAAACATTATGAGAGAAGATAGATTGAACAAAAAACACCTTTTCCAGGGCTTTAGAATAAGAGATGATCAAAACAGTGGGCTGTATTTTTGTATTATTACTGTCTCAACAGAGAACAGAGAACACCCTTCATCAGATTAGTCCATCCTTGGGTATATTTATCATTTGTTCTCTTGTTGTTGCCATGCTTTTGATTTCCTTTGTATACTATTTTGTGTTTATGCCAATACGCTCCCATTCAGACATTAAAGGAAGTCCCTCATAAAAGATCAAAGGCTTAATTAGGGATCTGAATTGCATGATAAATATTGAAGTTGCCCAATTCCCCTGTTTGTTCAGGAAACTGACTTGAAAATCTATTGCTGAAGTGCGGAGGAGGTTCATTTAACCCCCCCAGTCTGTCATGGCAGGCTTTATTTCAGATTTAATGCTAATGAATGCAATGCTCAGCATCTCTGTGCATTGCTCATTTTAACCTCCATAAGAGATCTGGTGATGGTTCGTTCAACAGACTGCAGCACTTATTCATAAATAATAGGGGATGGGAATTAAAGTGGGCTTGTGAGAACCATGTGCAGCGACTTAAGTGTTAATGCTTGTCTTGGCATCCTTCTCCCGCTGCATAATAATCCAGTGTCTCCGCGTTAGAACTAAGAGCATGAATAAACGATAAATGGAGCTTGTGAGAGATGGGGGCTTTGTCATGATACAGCTAGGGATTGTACAGGCCTGCCTTGGCAGTGCCTATTCAGACTCGACTGCTGTTTGCGCTCCTCAGGGCATGCTGGTGTGGCAGGGCTTTGCTGAGGGCTGCACTCGGACGGATAAAGCCACAGTCTTGGCCCACGATCACACACTCCAAAGAACTCTCACGCCTAACGCTGTCTGACATCCTGGTGCTGCAGCCCTCTGACCTGAGGGGAAAGCACAGGACAGAGTCTTCCTTTTCAGATACCATCTCCACTTTCCTTTTAATGTGGGCTGGATTAATAATTCAGTAGTGGCCTTGCGTTCCGTTTCACGATAAATGACCTAGCTCTCACTTTATGTGGTATTAGTTATCGATGCAGGTTTGTACAGCTCCAATTGTAAGGCATGATGTATAGCAGATTTAAAATACTAATTCAATCTTCTTTCCCCTAAAGATTTAATGCCCTGACTAAATCCTGATATTTATGGAGACTGCCAATACAACTGTATTGTACAACTGTACAACTGTATAATAATTATACTAATAATGAACAAATAATAATGTTTTCAATCCTTATGCTAAGGGTATATTACGTCGAGTGCCTCATGCCAAACAGATCAGACAAAGATGAAATATTATTTTACATTACCACTAGCTACAGAATATGTATGCAGTCTTGACTACAAAGGAGGAAGATTGTTTTTATGCCCAACTTTGAGCTCAAAGGGACTGTAGCTCATTAAGCCTGAAATATCCACTCTTAAGACAGCATGGAGTCACAAAAAGGAGTCTCATGCTGTTAAGCCATTAAAGAGCGTGGATGACATTAAATCCCAGAACAGAGTAATCTGGCATTATGAGACTTCCCCTAGTTATGTATCTTGCAGAGCAATATAGGCCATTTGCACTGCATTCTGGTTGAGCTGGTATATCAACAACAACAACTATAATAATAATAACAATAATAATAACAATAACAGCTAATATCTGCCTTATTATTATAATAATAATAATAATAATAATAATAATAATAATAATAATAATAATAATAATTATTATTATTATTATTATTATTATTATTATTATTATTATTATTATTATTATCACAGCTCCACCAGAATGGCAATAGCTATTTAAATGGCATCAAGCATGTGCAGTGCAAATTACCTATTATGGCTTATTATTATATCACTATTAATTTTCATCTTTGTGAAACAGAAGGTTGCTTTCCTGGTTTTATTTTTAGAAAGTCAATTTTAAAACGTGTTCCTCAGTTGATAATTTAATCTTTTTTCCTTTCTTTTTTGTCGCAGTGTTTGTCACTGTATTTCTGGAGATTGACATGATAATGGTACATGTCTTATTTAACTGTCAAATATAACATTAAATTCCTCTTTATTCTATGAGATCCAGGTGACAATGTATTGAGTGAGCTATTGATTAACTCTATAAGCACAAGGTTTCTATGGTAAACTACGCTTACTAATCCATTGAGGTCACTGTAATGTTCTTGACTAGTTGGCTGGTAGAGCCATTATTTTTAAATCGTATAGTAATAAAGGATATAATATGAAATAATGCTGCTAGCTTTCTACTAGCTTGACCTAACTCATGAGTAATTCTGTTTGAACGAGGATATAAAGGAATGCCTTTTAGGAAACAAAACAAACTTTCCCCAGTACAGGCTTTTACGTCAGTTGGGATTAGTTCAAGTGAAGGCCCCTTGGGTCAATTATGAGGATGAATTGAACTTCTGTGGTTTTGCGATGAATCTACACTGCCATGCCGCTCTGCCTACAGTGAAGCCATGGTTAATTAAGGGTTTGTGTTAGAGATGTGATTCTACAATTAGTTTGTCATCAAAAGCAATTGCATTTCAGTGATTATAAGCATTCAAATGGCATTTTTAAAGGCAGTTGCATACTGTTTATGTGTACATCTATATCAAAGTTGCCTATTCCAGGGTAATGATATACAAAAGACATTCAATTTGGACATCTTTCAAGGACAAATAACACATTATTATACATTATTATTATTATTATTATTATTATTATTATTATTATTATTATTATTATTTTTATTATTATTATTATTATTATTATTATTATTATTATTATTTATTTCTTGGCAGATGCCCTTATCCAGGGCAACTTACAAAATATAAGAGCAATACAGAGTTCAAAAATACAGTTCAGTACAAGTCATAAAACATTCCTTCCAGCGCTTACTCAAAACACATCTTTTAGTCCTTTACTCTCCTGTAAGATAGCACTTTACAACATTTTATCATACTACTTGCCTTGCATTAATAGTACTTGAATTATTTTGATTTCCCCTATGCTCCCTTTCCCTTTCCTTTTGACTGTGACCTAACTTCTTGTCTGCACTTGGCTTTTACAATCCAGGATGTAAGACCTCATATTGTATACACCTGTGTAAATTGAAACTTGTATTATGCTTTGAAGAGGTCAAAGATTCTGCCGTTTTGACTTCAGTGGGAAGGTTGTTCCACTACTTAGGGGCCAGAGACGAAAACCCTTATACATACATACATACATACATACATACCCTTATGTAACACTAGGAATAATCAATATACCCTTTCTGGGGAAGGTTTGGAAATACAACTGACCTAAAACAAAGCACACCAACACAGATGTACACAACAGGACAGTATGGGCTCCTAGAAAAAAGTAGATCTGATATACAATGGAGTACAGCCCTGGAAATGTATTCTTGTGAGGATTAATGTATGCATTTGCATTAATTTAAAGATAATCTGCTAACACATATTCTCTGTCCTTTTGGTATAAATACAGTATGGTCAATTCCAATGTATAATGGTATTTATGATGACCAGGGCTGTGGGATTTATTTTTAGTTCACAATTGTCCTCAAAATGCCCTCAAAAAACATTTTCTCTTGGCACAATACCAAAACTCGACAGCTAGATAGCAATGGGATCCTTGTTATTTTCTTCCTTTACTCTTATGTGACATGAGCACCTCTGGAGTCTGAGTTATCATTCCAGGCTATTAGTTTTATCCTCACTGTTCAAGAGATATTGTTTTGACAAATGGGAGAAAAAATGGGATATCTCTGCATATTAGAGTCTAAAAACAAAACATATAAGCATGTATGTGTGTATATATACATGTATGTGTGTTTTTGTGTTTATATATATTCTTTTATTAATGTATTTTGGTGTTTGTCTGTGTTTTCGGAGACCCAGACTGACAGGCTGTACCAATCAGTGCAGACTGGAATGGAGGAGGAATCTCTTTACATCTGCGGCGGCATCAATAATTCATGAAGTGTGCCATCTGCACCGAGGGTCCCGTCTCCCCTTGAGAATAACAAACACCACGCAAAGTCGTGAGCCCCATCTGTGCAAGCGACAATTAGCCAAGCGGTTTTACTCCCGCACAGATACTATTCAGGTTACATTATTTACGAAGGCCTTTTTGTACATCTTTGGGGCCTTAATCTTCATATCCTCATGTGCAGTCACATAGCAGACACTAATGTTGAAGCTTTTAGCCCTCTGTCCGGTACAGTGTGGCTCCAAAAAAGTGTCTGGGCTGAGTCCTTCAGCAATCGAATCAATATGACAGATGTCTGCACTGGTAGGCAAGAGAACAGGCGTGGGGGGATTAGCTATACAGAAGACATGTATGTGGTGTGGTAGGCTACGAAATGTCATGATTTGGCAAGACTCAGATATAATTAGACATGTATTAGAATGGTAGTGCAGATTTGCTTGTGTAATTCCATTATACAGTACAAGGCATAGAGCTCCCATTTACAATTTTTCATTTTTATTTAACTGCTAATGTGACCACATTATCCAAGAACTGTCAATAGAAGAGAGGGAACAGAACACACGAATCCATACAGTAGAAACAGCACAGCGCTCTATTAAATAGTAGGGAGACTTTATTGCAGGCAGTAATTTATTAGATTTGCCGGGACCTCAACCCAAAGGTGAAGGTGGGAAATAAAACACTATACAAATATGCGTAATAAGGGGGAAAGGGGGCAGCTGTTCTGATTAGTCATACTCCTGTATCATTTTGTGTTTGTGTGTTTCTTGAATGTTTCCACACATTTTTGTTGTTGTTGTTCACTCGATGACACACTGCACATGCATGTGAAAAATGCGGACGTCATCTCTCATGGCAAAGGAGAATCAACTGAGAATTGCTGTGTGGGACACGGGCAGGGAGGTGTTATGCAGCTGTTTTGGAGCACACATGGCATCGCTTATGGTTCCGTTTTAAAGCAGTGCAAATTTACTACAAAATATACCTTATTCGGGGTGAAAAGTATATATAACTCTCTTCTCTTCTGATTTCCAGTGGTTGTTTCTCCTCCAACAAACAAAAACAAAACAGCATAATAAATAGACCATTTCAAATTTTTAAGGATTACAGTTATTTGAGTCTGCTGTCTTATTCCCCCCGCCCCTCCCCTCCCCTCAGTCAAGGGAAACCATGTCTGTCAGAGCTCTCCCCACTCCTCTTCAATTTGTAACACTTCATTTCAATCCCCAGCTCAACATCAGGGAACTGAATGTCAGCTGGAATCATGAAGCACACTTTCTGCTATGTCGCTCTTGGTAAGGGGGTGACATTATCTTCCATTACACTGAACGGTCCTTTTTAAACATTATGTAAATCGGTTGCCTGACCTTCCATCAGCTGTTGCTGCAGCATTTGACTAAACACCACTAAAAGGTTAGGGGATGGGAAGACCTTAAAGGGTGCCAGAGTGTGAAAAGAGCGAAATAATTAAATGGACAGAATTGAGTCAGCAGTGTGCTGCTTGGTTACATCTTGCATTCATTCAAGCATTCAAGCAGCCATTTATTTTAATCTAATATCTTGTACCCTCTGAGTTGAATTGATAGCTGACTGCTATGCACCCTCCTGCGTGAGCCTTTATTCAAAACGCTTAACTAAATTCAGAAGTGTGCTTTTGAGCAGCCGGTATTCTAGAATAAGAAAACATGATTCCAACAATGTGCATGTAATGTAATTACTGTATAAACCCAGAGTAGAAGAGCTTCCGCAATGCAGCACTGGGCATGTGCCAGTCAACGTGAAGGCAATGGGCAGCACAGGCAGAAGACCACTTTCCTGGATAAGTAGAGTGATTTAGGCTGATTTAGGCCTTTATGCAGATGTTCTGGAACATACATTTATAATAAAACTCTCAAATACATTCAGAACAGCTGCCTGGGATGGATTATGTTTGTGTGTAAAATGTGTACATCCTGTAATGCCGTTTTCAATGCATGTCACAGGGGTGGCAGTAGAATGGGGCAGGTTTGGATTGTGCTGAGGTGGGGGAGGGGGAGGGAGTGTACTGATGTACTGGAAGCTCAGTCATTGTAGCAGAGACTGGGTCAAATATCCTAAGTTTCATTATGTTGAAATCGATTAATTGGAACTGACACTTTAGACTGGGTTTTGGATCTCTGCATTAGGCCGACATATTGTTGGGTGTGGTTATCGCACCTGTCCTGCAGAGGGCTAAACGGGTTGTGAGAAGATGGTTTTGTTGACCCAGTCCATAGTAATCTTTTGCTAACCTGCAAAATAAGTTCAAAGAAACAACAGTCTATAAAAGAATGTGTAGTACTTTCCTCTAGACCCAGCGGCTCTGCTCTTGTCTGGCAGTGATCCTGGTTCTGGTAGAGATATCTGTGGGGAGAGAGGCAGAGAGCAGTGAGGAAGGGATGAGAAAAACATCCCGATATGAATGAACCAAGAAGAAATCAGGAGTTGTCTCTTTATGACTCAAAGACCTGCTGTTTTTCTCCTCAGTGTTTATCTGTTTATCTGTTATCATTTATCACTTTGCTTGAGGAGACATAGACCTGGAACAGGACAGTTAAAAAGAGACAAGGGAGCTGTTTAGGATTGTAGAAAGATCATTAGAGAGACGCCACCATTACAGAAGTACTTACCAAGAGACTTGACTGGAACTGGGGAAAGAATAAAGGCTGGGATAAGCATATGGCCTTTTGATTTTATATCTTTTTGATAAAGGCGATTTTAGCTATAAGAATATACACTCACCTAAAGGATTATTAGGAACACCATACTAATACTGTGTTTGACCCCCTTTCGCCTTCAGAACTGCCTTAATTCTACGTGGCATTGATTCAACAAGGTGCTGAAAGCATTCTTTAGAAATGTTGGCCCATATTGATAGGATAGCATCTTGCAGTTGATGGAGATTTGTGGGATGCACATCCAGGGCACGAAGCTCCCGTTCCACCACATCCCAAAGATGCTCTATTGGGTTGAGATCTGGTGACTGTGGGGGCCAGTTTAGTACAGTGAACTCATTGTCATGTTCAAGAAACCAATTTGAAATGATTCGACCTTTGTGACATGGTGCATTATCCTGCTGGAAGTAGCCATCAGAGGATGGGTACATGGTGGTCATAAAGGGATGGACATGGTCAGAAACAATGCTCAGGTAGGCCGTGGCATTTAAACGATGCCCAATTGGCACTAAGGGGCCTAAAGTGTGCCAAGAAAACATCCCCCACACCATTACACCACCACCACCAGCCTGCACAGTGGTAACAAGGTATGATGGATCCATGTTCTCATTCTGTTTACGCCAAATTCTGACTCTACCATCTGAATGTCTCAACAGAAATCGAGACTCATCAGACCAGGCAACATTTTTCCAGTCTTCAACTGTCCAATTTTGGTGAGCTTGTGCAAATTGTAGCCTCTTTTTCCTATTTGTAGTGGAGATGAGTGGTACCCGGTGGGGTCTTCTGCTGTTGTAGCCCATCCGCCTCAAGGTTGTACGTGTTGTGGCTTCACAAATGCTTTGCTGCATACCTCGGTTGTAACGAGTGGTTATTTCAGTCAAAGTTGCTCTTCTATCAGCTTGAATCAGTCGGCCCATTCTCCTCTGACCTCTAGCATCAACAAGGCATTTTCGCCCACAGGACTGCCGCATACTGGATGTTTTTCCCTTTTCACACCATTCTTTGTAAACCCTAGAAATGGTTGTGCGTGAAAATCCCAGTAACTGAGCAGATTGTGAAATACTCAGACCGGCCCGTCTGGCACCAACAACCATGCCACGCTCAAAATTGCTTCAATCACCTTTCTTTCCCATTCAGACATTCAGTTTGGAGTTCAGGAGATTGTCTTGACCAGGACCACACCCCTAAATGCATTGAAGCAACTGCCGTGTGATTGGTTGGTTAGATAATTGCATTAATGAGAAATTGAACAGGTGTTCCTAATAATCCTTTAGGTGAGTGTATAAGCTTCTATATTATTTGTGTTTGGTATTTTAGGGAATTGGTTATTTTTTGTTTCCTGTCTCATTCTGTTACTGGTACGGACTTCTTGCCCATACAGCATATCATTGGAATTGTTGACATTTGCCTGTGAAGAAAATAAAACCTAAAGATTTTACTTACCTGTGTCCATTGTGTTTTTCCCAGGAATTCCTTGCAAAGTGAATCTATGAGGGCACTAGTGGGTGTAAGTAACAAGAGGTCCCCAATCACCTTTACATTATTGAGGGTGGCGTAGTATGGCTACAATAAGTGGGAGCTGGTGTCATTCTCACCTGTGGCATATATTTCCAAAATACAAACCTCACCCAAAACCTTTGTTTTTATATGGTGTACAGTTCTACATTCATATGCACTTTTTTTTTTTACATTGTTCAGCTCTGTTTTGGGTGATTGTGTGTCCTTGAATCAGTGTGCCTCTACCAGGAACAAGGCTCAGATTTTGTTCTCATATTCTGTCAGCTGCTGTGTCAGTCAACAGCCAATTTGTATTTTTATCCCAATATGATAGAGGATGACTCTTAATAAAAATAGAGAGGGGGGGCAGGAAAACTCACACTGGAAGGCTGCTGTCAATCGTTTTTTTGGGGGGAATGATCCTAATTTAATTGAGGTACTAACCACTGTCACTACTAATTGTAATTTGAGTTTGAAATTACACAAGGAACAAATGGATAATTGTTATAAAGAAAGAACAGATATATTAAATTAACACAGAAAATGTCAATGACAAAGAAGGAAGTGATCTGAGCATTTTTTAGTGCCAAAACACTAATCTTAGTTTATTGCCCTGCACAATCTGTTATTTTTGGATGCTACTCATTACCTTTGATCACATTACAGTAAATTTATTCATGTTCTTTTCAGGCCTGTTGCTGCAGCTTGGCTGTACATGAGGACCAGGCAGAGAGACTGAACTGGCCCTACAGGCAGGGAAGTGAGAATAGATGTTCTTTGATTGAACATGAACTATACAAACTAGATACAATAAGACATCCAAACACTTTAGCGTGTCAAAATTAGAGCTATAACTTGACAGTTTTCCATGGAAGAAGATGTAGTTTTCTTACTTGCAGAAAAAGCAAATATGAAAAAAATAATCCATAATCCATTAAGACATTTTTACTTGAAATGTGTAGAACTGACGGGTTTAGCAAAATAATGTTTCACTCCTTTGTGTTTTTAAATAACTTGTCCCCTGATCTTTTAATGCTCTAGATTTTAAACTTGTGATATCAAAGGATAGTTCTCTCTTTTGTATGCAGCAGCAGAATAATTTTGGGAAAGCTTTAGGCACTCCATCTTGATTGAATCATTAAACTACTGGGGTGAAAGAGAATCAGTCTCTGTGACACAGCTATTTTCAGAGTTGCCAAGTAAGCAAAAGTCCACTTTTTCTTTTTTACACACAACCAGGATTAATATCTATCGGTGCATTTAACTGCTCACAAAGCAATTGCAAGTGATAAATATAAAAGAAATACAAAATACAACTTTGTCACACATTGCCTTTTATGGTCAGGATGCTCCCAGTGTTAAAGAAAGTTCAGAATCAGCCACAGGGTTTGGCAAGAAATACGTAGAATTTAATGTCCACGTGACCCGCAACCAAACACAAATAATAATAATAATAAAAATAATAATAATAATACTACTAATAATAATAATAATAATAATAATAATAATAATAATAATAATAATAATAATAATGTTTGGAACAATATATATACACCAAAATAACATTTTAAAATTATATCTCTGCAAACATCCCCCTTCTGGATAAATCCCTGGTAAGTATGAACTGGAATAAACGTAAGACAGCAATTCCACTCAGACTTACTGGCTGAGGTCCTTAAATAATGGGCAGACACATATACAGGTGAAACAAACACAAGAAACAAAACAAAGTACCTTGAACGTCTCTGTCTTATGATACCGGACCAAGAATAATGCAGGTGAAAGAAGAAATAACATTCATTTTGGCAAAGTAAGTTTTGGGTTCTGCTTCTTTACTTTTGTTTTAGTGAACTGATTACTTACATGGAAGTAATGTAGTGTATGGCAGCTAGACGATCTGGATGTGTATATGAAATGTCAAACTTTATTTGGGATTCTCCTACTAATGTTGTACAGTATCAGAACATCAACCTTATCAGAAAAAAAAAAACATGTTGGAGGCAATATAATTTAAATCATACGACTTATTTTGACAAATATATACACAAATTCATATACCTTCCTAACTGAGAAATTTAGGATTGTGGTAAAGGAGACAGCTCTGAAGTTCTGTGTTTTATGGCAGGCCTGTACTTTCCAAAGTACGACAGATAACATGTCCTTGCTGGAGAAACAAACCCAAATACAAAATAAATGCTGCTAACAGAAGTGTTACCCAGCTTCTCCCTCAGTTTGATAACAAACAATGAAAGGAGACTTACAACTAACTTAATGACACTTAAGTAATTCTACCTCAGAACCAAAACATGATTAAGCCATGTCTTAAAAGAAAGAGAATTAGCTAAAACAACCATTGGACCATTTATATTTCACATATAATGCAACATTAATATTTGGTAAGAAAATTATTCACACATCCTAATTTATCCTCCACTGACATGGGCATCAGACCAGCGCCCCCTGGAGTTAACATTACTGTACAAGAACACCTGCCTTGTTTGGTATCATCTGTAAGGTCATGCTTTGGGGGAACTGAATATATAATTGATAAAACTTGACAATATAGAGAGTTAGACCTCTCTTTGTATCATTTTCACATTCCTCAAAGGCATCACACCCACAATACACATTCTGTAGGAATCAAGGGAGAGGACTGCTTTGATTAAATTTCAATTTTATTACCCCAAACCTGACCAATCAGAAGTTTGGAAGGAAGGAGATTAGAATCTCTTTGTCTAAAATGTATAAAATCAGAAGTTAAAACTAGCAATTGGGAGTGGAGAGGAGAGAGAAAAAAACATGCTATCAAAAGTCTACATAACTGACTCTCAGTAAACCACACAGGTAGTATATTTTGTGTATTAGTCAAGAGTTAGGTAAACCACAATTACATACAATCTAGTTGTGTATGGGATCTAAATTGTAGGAATGGATAGTATGATCATAATACTTGTTTGTTATTTTACATGTTTTGTGCCTCAAAACTTGTGTATTGGATAGATCTCCTCTCACTCTTACTTTTAATATTATCTGCCCTGCTTGTCTCTATCCTATCTTTGCAAATACATGTTGTCTATTTATATTTTTAATTAACCTATATCTGTATAAAATGAAACAGCCTCGAGGTTAATTCACACAGATCAACCTCAATGCTAATCTGAGTTCATATTAGTAAAGTATTGTGGTAACTTGCGTATCAACCCGGTCTTGTTTTCGGAGGACTTGACTGCTGTGGGTTGTATGTGTGGGGGATCACTAGATATCAGGACTTTATTCAGCAATTATTATTTCTTCTGATATCAATACCAGATAAGCAAGCAACATTCCCGTTTAAAGTCCTAAGCCAATCGAAAGTACTTACTAATAAAACAATAACTCTAAGGATAAATTGAAAACAATGTGTCCATTGCAACATTCTGTCTGTATCTTAATAGATCAGCATCCTTTCATTTAATTAAACTATTGACAATAAGCAAGCACTGAACACAATCACCATCAGTTCATATCCATCTGCTGCTGGATGAAGGCAGGAACTTACCTCCTGGTAGGTCCAACCATGTTGGACAGGTCAAAGGGTAGAGCACTGAATAAAGGACAATCCCTGGTCCTCCAGGCTGGGGATTCAGCATGAGGCTAACAACCTCATCTGGTAAAAAAAAAAAAAACTAAAAGTGCCAGGGATACCCAAGGAGATTCAAACAGAGGCAATAGCAGTATGACTGCCCAGGGTCAAAGCCCTTCAAAGAAAGCTTTGGATGCGAGAAGGAATCTTCTGGGTCCAAAACAGGTTACTAGAATTGGAGCCTGGAATGTAAGATCTATGTACCAAGCATCAAAGACAGCTCAGGTGACCAAAAAGAGGGACTGGTACAGAATTTACATCCTTGGAGTGAGCGAGTGCCGATGGACAGGGTCAGGAAAAATCATAACTCCTGAGAAACTTACCATCATATACTCATCATATATGGTGGAGATGATGGCCAACACTCAGAGGGAGTGGCAATAGTCATGAATAAGTATGCAGCAAGTGCCCTGATAGAATGGGAACCTATCAATCAGAAACTGATTAGAGCCTGCTTTAATTCTCCCAACAGTGAGCTGACCATCATACCATGCACCTAACAACGAAGTAAATGATGACATTAAAGACACCTACCATAAGGCCTTGCAAGCACAAGTCTCCATAATACCACAACATGATCATTGAGGATCAGAATGCAAAACTAGGTATGGGGAATGAAGGCTGTGGGACCATGAATGACGATGGAATAAGACTGGAGGTACTATTGGTGATTGGAGGTACTATCTTCCCACATAAAAGAATACACAAACTGACCTGGGATTCACCAAATGCCTGGGATGAAAACCAAATAGACTATATCATCATCAATGGTAAATGGGTAAAATCTCTCTTGGATACAAGGGTCTACAGAGGAGTAGATGTCTTCTGTGGCTGCTAAGATCAGACTGAAGCTCAAAAGACCAGAAGCCAAAAAAGTAGTAAGAAAGGTCATAGACATCAACCAGCTAAAAGTTAGAAATTCACCATCAAGCAAACCCTTGACCCAGAGAGTGATAATATCATAGAAAAGAAATGGGATAACATCAAGAACATTTAAATTGAAACAAGTGAAAAGGTACTGGGATACAGGAGACAAAATCACAAGTCATGGATAACCAAACCAACATGGAAAGCAATAGATGAGAGAATTGAATTAAAGAGAAAAATCATGAATACATCATGAAGATCTGCTCGAATCAAAAAACAACTACAGATTGAATAACAACAGAAAGATAAACAAGTTAAGAAAATGGCTAGCAATGAAAACAGGCTGCCCTTGAGTATAAATCAGACATAACTGAACAAGCAGCTGCCAGGGGCAAGATGAGCACTGTATATAAAATTGCAAGGGAGCTACATATTAACTTCATTGACTTAAAGAAGGCTTTTGACAGTGTTCACCGAGACATTCTGGAACAGTATGGCATTCCACTAAAAACAGTGAAGCACATTACTTCCTTCTATAAAAACTTTGGATGTTCGGTGCTTCTTAACAACAACCTGACAGAGTGGTTCACTGTCAAGACAGGCGTGTGTCAAGGCTACATAATATCACCAATCTTGTTTTTGGTGGCCATTGATTGGGTGATGAGAACCACCACTAAAGATATGCCTCGGGGCATCCAGTGGAATATGTTCCAGTAATTAGAAGATTTTGACTTTGCTGATGACATAGCCCTCTTATCATCTAAACAAAAAAAAAAACATGCAAGACAAGACTACAATACTGTTTTATTGGTATGAGTATTTTACATTACAATAATAAAAACAATCAAAACAAATTTTAATACTTGTGATTAAATTTTTTTTAAAATCAATTCTTAAAATCACTTAAAATTTTTAAAATCTTAAAGTGATTAGCATAAACAATTACTTAAACTCAAATAAACATGTGCTTAAACAAAACAAACGTGATTAAAGCAAACTGCTACCAACAAAGGAGTCAAATACATTGAAAATAACTGAAAATGCACCGGACAAATCAAAAAACAATTAAAATGATAAAAATAAAAAACAAACCAAAACAGTCCGATGCATTTTAAAATTAAATCCAAACGGTCAATGTATTTGACAAAAAAATAGAACATAACAACCAAATTAAAAAACAAACAAAACAAGTGCTTTTAAACGTAACTACATCTTTAAAAACAGTTAAAATTCGATTTTTAAAATTCATTTTAAAAAGCAATATTCATGAAAGGGTTAAAAGATCTTGGACTCGGGCTCCAGCAGGGCGGGATGGCCGTCCCTGGAGGTGGGTCCCATCATGGGATCCTGAGCTCCCCCAGATCTTGTATCTGCCAGTTCTTAAAGGCTTCCTCCTTGCCCCTCTGATGGACCTCCAGATTGACATAATCCCTCACAAGCACCATGCCCCTCCGCGCGATAACAATTGGGTCCAGCTCCTGCTTATTGAATAGACTGATGTTCCGTCCCTCCCACAGGGCCTGCTTCACTGCGCAGAGGACACGCCACCAGCACCTCAGGGTGGAAGATGTCAATCCCCTGGCTGGACCATATTGGATCTGCTGGGCGGTCGCCCGCACAGGAACTGCAAACCTGTGGAGGAACGGAGAAAACAGGAGCCAGACCCTGTAGGCGGAGGGGCAATCCCTAAAGATATGAGCCTCCGTCTCCTTCCCCAGGCAACCCTTGTAGGGGCAGATGTCATAAGGGGCTAGGCCCCTTCTGTGCATGAACACTCGGGTGGGGAGACACCGACTCACAGCCATACAGGAGACATCTTTCTGCGTATTTGTGAGGCAAACGTGTGTAGCGTTAGCCCAGATAAACCGGCAGGTTTCGGGAGGGAAATCTTCTATCTGGCTGGTCTCCTGGGTAGATCTCATCTGGCTACAGATGGTCTTATAATCCCAGGAGGCCAGCAAGACTTTATGGAGGCCTACTTCGAGCGCAAAGGCTCGGAGCACCCTGTAGAACGGCGGGGGAACCCACGAATGGTCTCAGGCTGCTGGCAAAATAAAAGCGGTTCATAAAACTCACTTTCTTGCAGCAGCCTGGATGTTCTTGACCACGTAGGCCAGCCCCTGCGCCTTTATCAGCCGCATAACGTCCGGGACCCCCCTGCCTCCATCCAGGGTACCCTTCACCATTTGAACTCTTTTCAGCCTCTCTATTTTGCTCCCCCAGACAAAACGAAATATAATTCTGGTCACTAGTTTTGCGACGACCTTGTTGGTGGGGAAGATCATTCCTACGTAGAGGAATATCGGGAAGAGGATGGCCTTTACGACCAGCACCTTACCGGCCATCATCAAGGTCCTTGTGCTCCAGCCGTGGATCTTTCTTTGGACTTTAGATAAAGCCTCTCCCAGCTCCGGGTGCCCGTGTTGGTCCCGTCGATCGTGATCCCCAGAACCTTGATGGACGGCTTCACAGGGAACACGGTCGGCGGGCCCCTGCCGACAGGCCATGCTCTGGAGAGGTAGACCTCGCTCTTGGCCCTATTGACAGCGGCCCCCGTCACCCTGCAGAAGCCGTCCAGCAGTTCCTCAACCCTGGCCACGGACGGCGCTTCCGTGCAGACCACGGCCACGTCGTCCATATAGGCCAGGGCTTTCAGTTGCTCTCCGCCAGAACCCGGGAGATGGAAACCTGTCAAGACAAGACTACAAGACGCTGCCACTTTGCCAACCAACTTGGCCTTCAGGTCAACATAAAAAAGAGTACTCCCCACAAAACCACCCCACAAACCACCCTTACACACGTCAAGGGAGTACACCTAGAGGAAGTTTACAACTTTACCTACATTCCATAATGGATGTCTGAGACGAATCTGTCAGATATTTTGGCCGAATAAGATATTGTAATGCTATCCTGCCAGGAGACAGTGCTATGTTGAGGAGGGGGAGGGCTGCTCCAGCATTTGCATAAGGGACAGAGGATGCTGGGAGCAGCCCCCTCGTAGGAGATGAACAGGACTGGGGAAGAGTGGGAGTATGTAAATAGTTTAACCACTATGTTTGCATTTGTAACATTGTCCTGTGAGCCTGTCCACCCTGGTTTGTAGGAAGGAGTCCAATACTGCCCCTCTGGTTTTCCTCCCTATCTGCGTCTCTCTAAGTGTCATTTCAATACTGTTCTTTTAAGAACACACGAGCAAACACTTTAAATAAAAGAAATGTAAAATGCTTTAAACAATAAAACATTGCTGTTTTGCCCATAAACCTGAGTCTGCGCCTACTCTGAACCCACTAACGTGTGAAAGTGTTACAATATCTAACTCTGACCAGTTCGAACACACAAACACCTGCTGTATTACAACAGAGATAAGGAGGAGGAGACTCACATGGTTGGGACATGTCTTGAGGATGGAGCAAAGTTCTGTGGCTAGGATCGCACTTCGCTGGACACCACAAGACAAAACACCTAGAGGCCGCCAACGTAACACCTGGCGCCGAACAGTTGAAAAGGAGCTGAAGCAGATGGATTTGACCTGGGGTGAAGCCAAAATATACGAGAAAGACAGAAAAGCATGAAAGTTTCTTGTTTCGACCTTATGCTCCTCTTGGAGCAAAGAGCGTAAGTAAGTACATAAGTATACATCTTTCCATGATCCATTGTGTCACCAGTTTATCATTTTAGCATGTGATCATGTTTCACAACCGTAAATCAGCACTGGTAATATGCCTTGATCAAATACTTTTCTCTTCAGGCAAATGGGTAGATTTCCATTCAACAGTGTGCTTTCTTCCAAATGCACTTCATCCCATTTTCACTAATTTCTTCCATAATATGTCTGATATGCTATCCGAGGTAAACATAACTTCTGACTTCTTTCAGTATCTGTTGATCTACTTTGATTTTCTTAGATAAAACAAAGCTGTTAAAGATGCAAATCATTTAGAGATATCTCAAAATATTTGAAGATATCTTTAAATGAATTAAAGATTTCTCTAAATGATAATTTGGCTCGCCATACACTTCCTCTTTTGCCACAGACAGATAGGTCTGAGGGGCCCCTTAGAAAAGTAACCAGGAAATCACAAGGGAGGACATTTGGCAACCAAGGGAAACCCCCTGTCTGAGGCCACAGGGCCTGCAAGGACATATGACCTCCACTGAGACAAATGACACAGTCAGAGACCTGAGGCTTTAAGCAGCTCTGGTGGCCTACTTGAAAGAGGGCCCTGGATGCAGCCATGCCTCTGGTCAAATATGCCACCAGCCCAGTGTTCATTTAGGCATCAGTTTTTTATTTTGTCGTAGTCAGGTTGACTAAAATGACTATGAGATATAGTCACAGTTCAGCCATGCACTTTTCTTTATTTTTAGTCATATTAAAAATGTACTCACATCTTTGTTCGTTTTAGTGAACGTTTATTAAATTAGCATTAATCACATGTTAGTTATGGAATTTAATTTAGTCATATTGACCTAAAACCTGCAAACATTTAATTGAGTTTTAGTCTTTGGAATATTAAATAAATTATGTTAATTTTACTTTAGAATTAAGACAGTTCTAATTTGTTAGCATTTAAATTCATACAATAATTGTGTGGCAACTTACTTATCCAAAACAACTTAAGCAATGAACAAATTAATAAAACAGATAAGGAATCTTAACTATTACTCTAAGAATATATAATAATCACAGATTAACTTATATTAAAAATAATTATTTGACCTCCAAAGCCTTCATATGTTTGTCTAAGAAATAAATAAACACAAAAATCTTACAAACAGAATTTGATTAATTTAACTCTTCAGATGTCGCTTCAAATTCGTTGTATATTTTCCAGTCATGTTGTAGCCTCATTTGGTTTCGTTTCCTGCAGTTAATATCTTAAAAGACGCTTTCTTAATTTTTTCATCATATTTGAAATACTGCCAGATTGCAGAATTCTTTCTCCCAAGTACTGAATGAATAGTTACTCACAAACTAGGAACCAGTTGAATCAATCATGTTAGGTAGCCCAGATGTGTTGGCCGCAGCCACGCCAAACAAAAGCAAAAAACAGAAAACAGTTTGTGTATAATAGCTAATGATGATCATAATAACAGTAACATTATAGACAATGTAACTAGCTTTTATCGAACACTCTTTTTGATCAAATATTTGTATTTATTTTGGAGGAAATTATCGCACTCTCAACACTCTTGATTCTCCTTAACTTTTCCCACTCCTCCTTCACCAGTGCTGTGGAATCCAGTTGTGTTCAGGCAATTATAAGCTGCACTGCATTGCAGCAACATGGCGCATGCCTGGGATTGGCTGCTATATCACAGAAAGTGCAAAAACAATTTGAGTGTTAGTCAAACTGCTGATTTTATCTCGAAAATGCAAAAACAATTAGTCATCATCGTTGTCATCTTTCATCTTCATTAATTAAAAAAAAAAACAGTTCATTGACAAACATTTTTGTCATCAACAAAATGTTGGCCACCCCTGCAGAGCCTTCATCAACTCAGCTGACTGAAGTGGTTCAAAGGGAGCTTGGAAAGTGCTTCAATCCCCACAACAAGGCACCATGCCAGACGGCAAGTAGAAACTGGGGAGCATCCCTATTCCCATAGGGGTTCCAAAGAAAAAATTACAGAAACAAAGGAGATCAGTATCACACAAACACACACTCAAATAGAGCTTATGTAATAATGGTAGATGGAGAACAAAACTGAAACTACAATTCCTGGACTGCGGCAGTTAAACGGATGATGAAAATTAATCTTTTTATTCTCCCAAAACTGAAGCAACATGGTATAGAATTATTATTTTATATATTTTTTTATTAATAATATAAAGTTTGAGCTCTAAGCATTTAATTATTATTATTATTATTATTATTATTATTATTATTATTATTATTATTATTATTATTATTATTCAATGTTCTCCCCCCTCCCCTGCCACCAGAAACAATACACTGCATAGTTCTTAGTTTCAGAGCTCAGGATGTCTTGTTTGAAGGAGTGAATGTGTGATTGCCAGGGGAAAGGAACTGTAAAATTTTTGTTAAAAAATGTCAGGTTGATTTTATTTATTTTTCTTTCTCCATATTTATAATGCTCCAGTTTCACTTCTTGCATTTGTATTTGATCATTCAGCACTATGATTTTCAATCACAGGGATGCTGGTTAAACACAGTCAGAAAATGACAGCATTATAAGTGATTAATGGCAGCCTCTTAATCCTTTAGCCTAATCCTTTTCTGTATCCTTGTGTGTCCCCTGCTTTCAAATTAAATTACTGCTGGTGTCATCAAACTGTACAGCATGTCCATCATTCAGGTGCACTGATAAAAGTGCCCTTGTGCTACAGATATATTCAACTGAAGGGATTTGAACCAATTTGGACTTTGGCCAAGGGACTAAGTAAATTGAGGTTTGATTTTCTGAGCCCAGATGCTGTTGATAAACAGCCTGACTGACACATGAATTAACAGGTGTGTGAAAGACTGAGCAAATGACCAGCTAAATAAATTACTTAAGAAATATGAAATCTTTTCAGACATTACAAGCCAATGCAAATAGTAAAATATTGAAAGACAAAAGGCATACAACAACTTCAGGATGGTAAACTAGACCAGAGATGGAACACAGAAAATGTACACAAAAATAGACGCCTACATTTCCATCCATCTTTTTCTTTTTCGAATACTGTGTTTGCAAATCCATATTTTGTACAGCCAGGGAAAAGGCAGCTCTGGACTTCATCATGGAATATGTGCACATTTGAACTGGTTAATGTAATACAAGTTAAAAAAAGAGAAAAGCAACTGGGACAACCTTAGCCTGCATCAAAAAGTCAGAATTGGGAGAAAAACTCAGTTCAGGTAGGTCCTGATTGTTTGTTACTATTTGGCCTATGACTTTGATATCTGTACTTTAAATGGTTTAAACTTGCTCAGCATACCCTCTGAGAAAGTCATCTGTATGGTCCTGGTTGTTTTTTCATGGGCTATGTCTAGACACAAAATTAAAAATAACTGCAAAAATAATAGCTTCAGTAACCACAATTATCTTTTTATGTCTTGGATGATATCTTGCTTGTAGACAATTAAACATCTGTTCAAAGACGATGTGCTGCTATGGTTTCAATGAAGCACTGAAAGAAAAAAATAGATTCATTATGAATTTATTTAAATACTGACGGCAAGTTGTAATAGCAATAGAAAGCAACAATTTTTCACTAGAACTCAGTTTGAAGCCTGATACAAAGTATAATTAATGTATTCTAGGTTTCAAATTGTTGGTATTCTTCTTTCACATGGCTGCTTTGGAGAAACTGTTTTAAGTTCAGTTTGAAGTTATTTAACCAGTCTAATGCTCTTGAGATGAGAGAGTTTTTCTCAGTAATGTCACTGTCAAATTTGTGCAGGGAACAGAGTGTTGTTATTTGTGTCCATAATTTGTTCAGGGTTGCCAAAATCATACCCTGTGTGGAATTCTTAATTTGGCGATTATGAATCACGTGGCTTCAGTGACCAGATTTAGATCTGATTAAGAGAATCTGCATTTTTTAACAGCATGTCAAAACCAGGTGGCTTTACAGTTGGGTCAGATATTAGATGTTCAGCCAGATGATAGTTTCATCCCATACTTCTGTCACAGAAGGTGCCAATGGAGTCATTTTCTTGATCACTTTTTTACGTATTATTTCCTTTTCTTATGTGTGAGCACAATTATTAGTTATTTTTCAATGTTTTTGTTGCATGAGAGTAGTTTATTTCATGTTGTTGTTGGTTATTTCTTATGCTATTATTTATTTGTTATTGAGCACTGTTCCTACAGTTAGGTCTATAAATATTTGGACGGTGACTCAATTGTCATCATTTTGGCTCTGCATGCCACCACAATGGATGTGAATGGTGTTACACCCATTTTTATATGTGGTCCCCCCAATTTTAGGGGCTCAAAAGTAATTGGACAAACTAACATAATCATTAATTAAATTGTGAGTTTCAATACTTGGTTGCAAATCCTTTGCAGTCAATGACTGCCTGAAGTCTGAACCCATAGATATCAGCAGATGCTGGGTTTCTTCCCTGGTGATGCTCTGCCAGGCCTGCACTGCAGCTGTCTTTAGTTCCTGCTTGTTCTTGGGGCGTTTCACAGACTGTGCTGACAAATAATAGGGTTCCAGGGGTTCCAGGGGTCTGGAACCCTAGGATGTAATCATAGGGATCCTGTCTTTTCATCGGGCACTTTTCACCAGAAGCTTTTCCTCGCCAGCGACGATCATCACGAGTGACAGTTCATCACCAATTGACATAATCGTCACCTTGATTTAGATCGAATATTTCTTAATGTCCTACAATTCCAAAACAGTCTTTTATTAAATCCTCGTTACCCATGGCAGTTGTAGTCTGGTTTTCAACTCTTTAATTTCAACCCTTTTTATTGATAACTCTAATGCAGTGGTTTTCAAACCGGTCCTGGAGTACCCCCTGCCCTGCTGGTTTTTGTTCCAACCAATCTCTTAATTGCTTAATTGAAACCTTAATTGACCTAACAAGGCAATATACACTCACCTAAAGGATAATTAGGAACACCTGTTCAATTTCTCATTAATGCAATTATCTAACCAACCAATCACATGGCAGTTGCTTCAATGCATTTAGGGGTGTGGTCCTGGTCAAGACAATCTCCTGAACTCCAAACTGAATGTCTGAATGGGAAAGAAAGGTGATTTAAGCAATTTTGAGCGTGGCATGGTTGTTGGTGGCAGATGGGCCGGTCTGAGTATTTCACAATCTGCTCAGTTACTGGGATTTTCACGCACAACCATTTCTAGGGTTTACAAAGAATGGTGTGAAAAGGGAAAAACATCCAGTATGCGGCAGTCCTGTGGGCGAAAATGCCTTCTTGATGCTAGAGGTCAGAGGAGAATGGGCCGACTGATTCAAGCTGATAGAAGAGCAACTTTGACTGAAATAACCACTCGTTACAACCGAGGTATGCAGCAAAGCATTTGTGAAGCCACAACATGTACAACCTTGAGGCGGATGGGCTACAACAGCAGAAGACCCCACCGGGTACCACTCATCTCCACTACAAATAGGAAAAAGAGGCTACAATTTGCACAAGCTCACCAAATTGGACAGTTGAAGACTGGAAAAATGTTGCCTGGTCTGATGAGTCTCGATTTCTGTTGAGACATTCAGATGGTAGAGTCAGAATTTGGCATAAACAGAATGAGAACATGGATCCATCATGCCTTGTTACCACTGTGCAGGCTGGTGGTGGTGGTGTAATGGTGTGGGGGATGTTTTCTTGGCACACTTTAGGCCCCTTAGTGCCAATTGGGCATCGTTTAAATGCCACGGCCTACCTGAGCATTGTTTCTGACCATGTCCATCCCTTTATGACCACCATGTACCCATCCTCTGATGGCTACTTCCAGCAGGATAATGCACCATGTCACAAAGGTCGAATCATTTCAAATTGGTTTCTTGAACATGACAATGAGTTCACTGTACTAAACTGGCCCCCACAGTCACCAGATCTCAACCCAATAGAGCATCTTTGGGATGTGGTGGAACGGGAGCTTCGTGCCCTGGATGTGCATCCCACAAATCTCCATCAACTGCAAGATGCTATGCTATCAATATGGGCCAACATTTCTAAAGAATGCTTTCAGCACCTTGTTGAATCAATGCCACGTAGAATTAAGGCAGTTCTGAAGGCGAAAGGGGGTCAAACACAGTATTAGTATGGTGTTCCTAATAATCCTTTAGGTGAGTGTACATTGTATTGTGTTTATTTCTTGGACAAACATGTCAATGCTTTGGATCAATAGGTCAATATGACAAAATTAAATAGCATGACTAAAATGTGACTAAAATTAATATAATTTAAGGTGACTAAAACTAAAAAAGATTAAAATAAAGGATAATTGCATGCCTAAATGGTGACTATTTCTCATAGACATTTTAGTTGACCTGATTAAGATCAAAACCTGGTCGTCTTTTTTCTGATATATTACAAATGGAAGCAAAAACATGCAACATACAGCTTATATCTGATTTATTTCAATTTGGGTTTGGTGGGGGGATTTATTAAGCTTCCAACAGACTGAACACCTGCTCAATATGCCTGAGTTAAAATAAGCCTCATTTTTCCTTCGCTGTCTGCCCTACGAATGCGTATGTCAATATTACAGGTCTGCAGGAGGCCGGCCCACCATTTCCTGTTTATTTATAGTCTTCATTAAGAACATGTCTTCAATCCCAGAGTTCACCTTGATCACTGCATGACATATCACACAGCTTCTTTATTGTTTCTCTGTGAGCCATTGGACAGAAATAAAATATAGATTTACACTGCTGACATTTTCTGGAGGCAGTAAAAATGTAATATTGTATATGGCACTATAACACTTGGGAATGCTTTATTTTTATTTTGTGTTTATTATTTTCATCTTAATCATCATCATCATAAGGAGTAATGGTTACTATTATTTTTATGTTTTTAATTGAATGAGCAAAACACCTTCAGATTGCATTTCTTTTGTAGCTTTGAAAGACTAACAGGGATAGAGGGCAAGAAGTGCATCTGTAGTGTTGATAATTACTTCAGTTATCTATCTAAACTGTAATATATATGTAAAAAAATTCCCCAGTCAGTAACTGTGGTTGTTACATTAACACAGGAGTTAATCTAATGAGTCGTACTGCACGTTTGACCAATGATTTGTTAACTGCAATTATTCCACTGCAGTTTGCTGGTAAGAGTTAAGAGCTTTTTTGATCTTATTATAGCCCATTTAATTAGAACATTAACTGTTGGCACAACTTTGCATATGGCCACATAGATTTGAATATATAATCTTCCTTATTGGAAATGAGTGTCACACCTACATTGCCAATAACCACCCTGTGGCACTAGGGAGGAGACCAACATGCATTTTGTAATTTAGCGATTTTCACATACATCAATTACATTCTTGATTTTGTGAATACACTTCACAAGTCCTATGATCAAATGCACCATGTTGTGAAAGAGTGCTTGATAGCTCATAATACATATAGATCCTATTCCATGCTTACATATCAGTCCCAGAACTCCACCCAAACTAAAGAAAAAAAAATAGTACAAAAACTAAATATAAATGGTAACATTGTGGGTAAATGTTGCTTCCCTTCCAAGACAATGAGTGTCATATAAATCCAGGCAATTTATAGTAAAGTTTCATAAAAACATCATATGGTATTTTATGATAATTAATATAATAATTTAAAGGGTAATTTACGGCTTGTTTTACAGTGTGAGAGCTGATGCTGAACTAATGGCAAAATATTATCTGGCCCATGAAGATTTGAAAGTAAAGCAAAGCAGACTGAAATGAAAGTGTTTACTTGCCAAACAGTAAAATGGGCTTAGAAAAAGGAATCCATTTCACTTTTTTGTTTACGTGCCATGAACACTAATACTGCATGTTGTCAATGGGAACTATAACTACTATCTAGGAGTTTGAATATGGAGTAAGAAATACTAACACTCGGTTGACTTCCATTGACTTCAGTTGCCACGGTGAAGACAAATAGTTTTTACGGTATCCAGGAAGTTATGATACAACACATCCTGAAACCCTGAAGGAGCACCACACACACATACATACATCTGCCATTATTTGAAAAGTGTTATAGTTAAAAGTTGCTTATATGATAGGATTGATCTGATACACTATAGCAACATGTGAAGATGCATAAAACCATAATTGTAGGAATCGTGTATGTTAAAAATGTTACATTTTATTCCCAGGCTACATTGTTGCTGTGCTGTGCTGTATTGTACTCAAATCTGGGTTCACATTTTCAAATGTGAATTGCTTCCATTTACCCAATGGGGTATGGTCCCTTTAAGTACTCACACTAATGGCTCATATAACAAAGAGCTATGATCTTCCTTGTGCACTGCCTGCTGGATAACCCCGTCTCCAGCTATATCCCAGCATCCCCAGGGGAGCACTTTTCCCTTTTCTTTATATTCAAAAAGGCGTGAATGAATTTCAAATGGTTGCAGGAACAGTCTTATATCAGGGGAACAAGGGTATGGAAATAACGGATACATTTTATTTTAATTAGTTTGTTGAAGTGGTCAATATCAGATTATATTATATAAATATATCTATATATATTCTAAAGTCACCCGTTGCCATAAATTGCAATTTTGACTTTAAGAAATTGTGTGCTTTTAAATTTCGCTGACACTGGGCCTTTTCAATCTTCTAATGAGCTTCATTGCTTCCAAGATGACATCATGCCATTAAACTGATTAAAGGCTGATATGAAGGTTACCCTTGAAATGTGTGATCAGTGCTGTAGTCATGTGTTTTTGTGGCATAGGATGTAATCACTTCATTTTATATGCATCTTAGTTGTTATTTTTGTGTTTACTGTTATAAAACTCACATTGAACACACCAAGCAGACCACAAATGTCTCTAAATCCACCTACATTTAGAAAGTGTTTCTGGAGGAAATCCCCCAGCATTGAGGAGGTACCCCCACCTGATCAAATTTGGCTGATTGCTCAACCTTAAATGAATCAAATAGTGTACTCACTTCCCACCCAACACTACACCAGTGTGTAATGTTGGTTTTAGAGTATAGTGCATATTCAAAATGATAAATCTCCATCACCTTCAATTAAAAAGTAAGTAAAACATACACCTTGTACAGAACCTCTCATTGTGGATGAAAGGGGGTGGTGTTTAAGCCTGGAACAGCCCCTTGCCCGGAAATTATCTCTCATGTTCCCACTGCAACCAACCTTTAGGAGGAAACGGCACTCTGGGTGCCGCAGTCTTCTTGGCCCGACCCTGAGCATAAATAGATCAACTCAGATCTTTTAATTTGCTGCAGTTCATGTGTCTTATCTTCCACCACAACAAATCTGTGTTTATTCACAAACCCCTAAAGAAAAAAGGACACCTTGGAAGTGAACTCAATGCACATCTATCTATCTCTTTTATATTTATGTCATAATAATGTTTTACATCCAAGAATAAAACCAGACAAATATAATTTAAACTCATTTGCATCCAGCATGTTATGTTTTGTGGGGCTGCACTGGAGTCACTCTAATATTCTTTAAAGAGATAGTGTCCTAGAAAATGTAATATATATTATTACTTGTCTTGTGTATTATGAATTGATCCATACATCATCTATTTTAATAAACAAAATATCAAATATTAGAACAAGAAATGACTGCTTTATGAAATTAAACCACTTAAGAAATTAGGAACTATGCCCAAATTCACAAAACTACATGCCTCAAAAATCTGTTTGTAACTTCCCACCTATACAACTGCAACACAACACAATCAAAAATGTTTTAAACTGGATCAACATTCCCGTATAACTGAATTATTGTGTTCATTTACTCAGCATTTATTTTTTCACTTTAGATTCAGAACTCATGAATACCATTAGATTAAATAAAAATTCACCACCGGGAAATTTCCTTTCCTTTGCACCAAGCTTTAAATAATATGTCAGTAAGGAGAATTATAGACATTGCAAAGAGGCTGGTATTTAAATTGGGAGGGAAAGGATATATTTGATACATATAATCAAGAGAAGAAAAAGAAACACTCTGTTTAATCCAAGGAAAATCTCATCTCTTAACTGCAAGCTTTGTGTTGTTTCAGTGATGTGTGATGCTTCTCTGTAATTAGCATTCTAACAGCATTAGCAAGGCAGGGAACATTAAAGCAGGTAAAATGGAAGACTTACAGGATTCGTAGAGTTTAGATTCATCTTCAAGCTCTGAACTGCAAGAAAAGTTAAGATAAGTTAAAAGATTATGCCGAATAAAGTTATGTTGTTAGTGTAGTATTATAGAAAAAGTTAGGAAAGACACAGAAGTATCGCTTATCAAATATATGCCTATGCCTATCTGGTCATGCATCTGGATCCTTGCAGTTCCTGTTTTTGGGTTCAATATGTATTTAGCAGTGGAAAATTGATATCTGTAGTCAACGGTAACTTCGTTTTGAAGGATAATGGAACATTCTAGATAAATAAACCAAGGATTATTTGATAACTAGTCTATCTGAGTTGCTTGTTGGTGATAATGAAGCATCAACGGCACAATGTCACACATTTCTGAAGGACATTGCATCCTGCAGCAATCTTACACTAAATAAACCATATTCATCCCAGCCAATGAGCAGCAAAGTCTAATTAGAAAGTTATTGGTTTCATATAGCTCAGTTTCAATGTTTATGTACAATTTTAAATACTTTTCAAAGATAGATCTCAAGTTAAAGGTTGCATTTTAATTCCAAAGCCTCCTGTGGTGAAATGGATCACATGAATATGACAACAGCGCCCATCATTCAACAGCTTCCAAGGACTCAAGCAGCTGACAAAATACAATAGTCTGCTTTCATTGGTGCTCGCCTCAATTAATTAGATATCATCACATGATCATGTGGTGGTATGATAAGCAGAGGAAGAGATATGCAAGCAATTTGGAATGTGCATGGACAGGACCAGAATTTTTTTTAAATGGATGCTCTGCCTTTGCATCATTAAACTACCCTTTTTAGGATCTGCTTTTTGTTTGTTTGTGCTATTATAATGGCTCCAATTAATTCACAGTGAATAGCATGCTTTTTGTATCCCCTAAATGTATTACCACATATTACAGAGTGCTTTGATCATGATTCTCCCTGCCAGTCCCTTCCAGAGACCAGTTTTCGCCAGAGCAAAAGTAAATTTCAGACTATGACTGGATGGCTGATGCCAGGTCCTCTGTATTATAATGACTCACACCCATATTTTTTCCTGCTGGAGCCATTGGAGAGTTTATCCTGTCATTACCCACAATGCAATTAAGATGCAGAGAAAGATACTGTTTAAAAAAAGAGAGACATTGTGTAATTTTACATTTTCATACAGTCTGACTTCAGAGGCATACATTTGTTTGGTTAATTCAGTTCAGTTAATTCAGGAGGAGGAAAACTGCATCCAATTAATTATTATTTTTCTTATTGGTTTGGCACATTATTATTGGGCAAGTCATTATTGTTTTTTCCTTGAATTTCTTTCCTTCTTTTGCACTAATAGCAATTTTTTTTTTTGACTAGCCACCTGAAACTGACTAAGCCACTAATCATTAATCAATGGTCAGCACCTCTCTCCCACACTTGCTGTTTAGATCCAGCGCACCTATTGGTTACCTGAGAAACACAGCATACCAGCAAGAGGTTGGGAAGGAGGAGAAATGGCAGAACTGGGGAGTGAAAGAGAATACGGTGGTGCCGCCGCCAAGTGGGTGTGGATTTGCCCTCTTTTAAATGCAACGTTGAAATCCCGTCCTGTCTCAACGTGTGCCAGTGGACCATATGGTCTCACATTTTTACATTTATTTAGCTCTTGGATTAATAGTCAGCAGCTTGTGCCACCACCACCTTTGTTTAATGGAAGGCCCAGAACAAATTTACATCAGAAAGACACCAGAAGCATCAGGTTAGGATTGACAATTGGTTAAAACAGGAATTCATCTTAAATCTATATGGGTAAATTAGTTTATAAATCAAGTTAATATCATCTCCCAGTGTGAGGGATTAAATATAACAAAACCTCATGAACAATAAAGTTATTATAATAACAAATTAAATAAAACAAACTTAAATAATGAAAATGAAATCCCCAACAAGGTTTATGGGTTGTTTCCATCCCTTGCAGATCCACACAGGTTCAGTAATGAAATTAAATGCACGTAACATTTCGAGAATAATTAAAGCAGTAATACACCCAGATTAAATTTACATGACGCAATAGTGTCAGACAGGCTAACATACCCCAGTCCCTGCACATTTGTTAGATGAAGATTCATTTAAAAATTCCCAGTCAGCAGTCTATAATTGCCAGCATCTGTCACAGTGCTAATTAGTTCATTAAGAAATGTATCTTTACAGTCCATCACAGTAGTAAATCAAAATAATTAGATACTAAGTTGAATTAAGCTCTTGTGAGGTATTGCAGATGTGAGGCATTTCAAAATGTGAAAATGCAAACACAAAGCACACAAAGCCAAGGTGATGGAGGGGTTTGTATTAGTTTACTTTTTTATTTTTTATTTTTTAATTTACCATTCAGTAAACTGGAGGAGTATAAACATTTTAACCCAAGTCAGCGTTAGAAAAAGGTAAAGTGAGCATAAACTCCATAAACAAGGAATCTCCAATTCAAGTCTGACAAACTAATTAAAGGGAGCGTTATGGAAATCAAAAGACGCCATGGAGCCGTGGAGACAGATACTTAGTGGCAACACTGAGCTGTCTATACTGAAATTGTCAAGCAGCTCTTGAGGCAGAAGGGGATTCACAAATTCTGCTCCACAGTTATTAGTGTGGCCTGTTTTTTTAACGTTTGCTGTTTTGCTAGTTATGGTAGACACATTTACTAGGCTTCCACACCTATATGTCTAGATTCCATCTTCATGTGATGGCTGCGATTGTGTTTGCAAATTAAGAATACATTATCCGGTCATTGCAACCAGGCATATCATAATTTCAGTCACTCCTATATATTATTTGTAATACCACATCTTATTCAGAAACCATAATCCAACACATTCTTGTCAGTATGTAACGTTGTTTGTGCTCCTTATTATGGAATGTGTAAAACAGCAGAATCAATTGCCATGTTTCACTTCCTTTTCTCCACTGCATGCATTTAAACATTTCATTAAATAGATTTCTTACAGGGTGAAGCTGTGCGAAAATTAAAACGGCTGGAGCGTTACACAATGCAAACAGTCCTGATGTTTTCACTCTCCTCCCCTGCCTCAGAGAATTTCCCTTCCAACACAATTAATCTAATGTGTTATTGGATATATTAGCACATGAAATGTCTCATGCTGAAAAGCTCTCATCTCCGTACAATATTACAATTCTATTTAACTTAATACAACAGTTCCTGGTATTCTGACAAGAATTGGCACAGAATATTACGATGGAAGCGGCGTTTATATTTTGAATTTTTGATGATGATGATTATTACTAATAATAAACATTGTCTTCAACATCAGCATCATGTTACAACTGTGTGTCAGTCAGACTGTTGGCAGTGTGTTATTAGAAAACAGGTGAAGGTCCAAGAAAAGGACTTCACAATCCCAGGGAAACTCTGGCATAGAACAGGTTTTTAAACCACTCCTATATTGATTATTACAATATATACAGATGCATACATAATTATGTGTGTGTGTGAGCATGTGTTTGTGGAACAGCTGATCAGTATTAGTTATAATGTTTGTATATAGTCTGTGCAAATTGAAGTTTAGTAACCTATGTAGTACTTTATCGATAATTCAAAAAGGAGAACAATGAATCATAAAAATAACAGAAGACAAGTTCCATAAAGCATTTTATGTTTTTATTCATTAAAGTCACACATTAATTAAACAATCCTCGGACAGAGAATGCAGGCGGTCTGAACACAGTGTTTAATCTTAACACTATCACAATAAGTAGATGCACATTCACAGCTGAATCTCCTGCACTGTATGTGTCCCTTCCTCACTGCCTGTTTCTGCTTTTCTCTCCCCCACGTGTTCATGCCGGAGCCCAGCCAGACGCAAGGAGGAAGTGCAATGCCATCAATAGGAGCTTTGCCACTGATGTAACTACAGGTAATTTCAAAGAGAAAGATCAATTAATTCCCTACACAACCCTGATCTAATGTTCTTTTCTTTCTTCCTCCTTACAAGGTTCTGCAGCAGTTGGTGCTGCATCCTCTGTTGCACCGTTGTGAGCATCTCCACAGTGTGTGTTTCTTTATCAAGTCTTATTTGAGAGACCTTGAAATAGACAGGAAGTCCATACAAAACATACTGCATTTTCACAGGAAGTTAGTTTGAGATAACTCGAATTGACTTCGGGTTCGATTTGAGATATCTTTAATTGAATTTGAGATCTCAAATAGGACAGAAAGTAAATTAGTGATATCTCAAATTCAGCTAGAGGCATCTTAAAATTGAGTTAGTCTGAGATATCTTAAATTGTATTTCAAGATCTCTTTAAATGATAATTTGGCTTTGCCATACTACACAGCCTTTTCCCGAAGCCCTTTACATCTCTACTGGGTGCTGTCCGCCACCGCTCTCCTGTATCTGCTGCAACCCAACTAATTGAAAAGGGAAACAGGTGTGCGGGTCTCTGGAGTTGGGAGCCATCCTACACCCTAAACAGCACAGGTGTGCCTTCCAGTCTGTGGCTTAACTCAGAAAAAAAAAAGTACAAAAACCAATGAAGCAATAAATGAAGTGCAACAATCTATTTAATAATTCAAACAATCATTCGTGAAAAAATACCAAAATAAAATAAATATAGATTAGGAAACACAATATAAACAATAAGTAAGTTAAATGTAGACTGAGCCTTGACACTTTCTCATGTTCAATTCAAATATCACGTTAGCCAGATTTTAAACTTTTGTAGAATGAAAGTTCAAACTTATAATCAGAAATAAGTTTAATCATGCTTTACACTATTAATCCCTATCTATAGTAATGTGTGACAGTGTGTGCTGTAAGTGGAAGTCTCTGTGCCCTGGTCACTGTGTGCTTTACAGACAGTACAGACAGAGTTCAATCCCAAAATACAAGCAGACTGCATTACTCATTCACCAAAACTGCTCATCTAGTCTGAAATGTATAGAACTGCTGTAACATCTGCAAGGCTGATGTCTGTCCCAATTGGCCTAATAATAAACTAAGCGTGGCTGAAAGCAGAAGTATGTAGTCATTGATCCTAATATGGAGTGGTTGTTACTAAACTAAGTGTATAAATTAATGTAAAATAATTCAGAGTTTGGGAGACATATGAGGGGACTTCCCCCTCTGTGCCATGACTCTATCAAGGACTCTATAATAAAACCTGTTGATTCTGGACTCTGCATTTGTGAAAGAAAATACTTCTACGCTTTCTTTCCCACGTGAGCTATGCCTGTCACTCCATACTGATACTGAAATGTCATTAGCATGACAGCTAATTAGGTTGATCCAATACTGCTAGTTAATGAAGATGCTGACCTGGCAAATGTGTATTTTCAGTTTCATTTCAAAGCCAGAGTGTGTCACCACCTGGACCAGCGTACGCAGTTTTACTCTGCACTGTTAGTGTGAACTGGTTGGCTGCCATGCCATCTGGAAGTACTAATGCTTATTGAGTTACAATCCACCTTTGTTAGGCCCACTTCCACAACCACTTCCAATTAACAAATGCTAGATTAGGGAAAACCCTGTAGCGACCACCATATTTTAACATCTTTTTAATTGGCAAGCATTTATACAAAGTGGATAATTCTTTCATTCTTCTCTGTCTCCATGTCTCTGACCCTCCAAAGGCTGCTCATGGCTTGCAGGCAAAATAATACAATATTATGTTCTTTATGTCTTTAAAGCCCACAGTTTATTGGAGTAGAGAAAGCCTGCTACATAGTCATCATTTCACAGACACTTCTGCGCCAGCCTGTGGCCCTTTTCACACCATGGAATGGTTCGGCCTTGTGTCCTCATGTCTTGATGATATTCTCTGCAGACTACAAATCAATGTTGCCACATTTCTAAGGTGACTATTTCATTGCGATGTTGCCACTATGGTATTTGCTTAGCTGGGTATGTCCAGGAAAGGATTAATTTGCAGACAGAATACCCCAGACCAACTGTTTTCAGCCCTGATGCTGAAGTATATCTGTCTTCATATCTTCATATCTTATGTCTGTTGAACCGTAATTGGCCACTGCAGCTGCAATGTTTGTGCTTTAGGTGTCTTGTCACCTTCATGAGCAGATGGACTCAAGTGCTGCCCCCCAGGGTGTCTGTTTGACGTACTGACTGGCAGGAGAAAGCAACTGAATTTCTCATTTGTGTTGCACAATCAATCAAACACCAAGGTAAATACCTCCAGCCACATAAAAGGCTGAGCTATAGTGTCACAGACGCTGTGACTACTTGTTATTAACTTTTCTTAATGACTTCACTTGTTTATGTTTTGAATATATTTATTCCTTTTTTTGCACAATTGACATTAGTTGGTTGTGTTGCTGAAGTCACTATTGCATTATTTTATTGTTTGATTTATTATTTTCACGTGTGTTTATTTGCTTTCACAATGAGCCAATCCTGTGTCCTCTGGAACTACTCCACGCTTTTGGTTGATATTCTCCAGCTCTGCCCCGACCCATGTGAGGAGATACGAGCTGGTTATTCTGGTTGGAAGAGAGAGATCACAGAAGTCAGGCAGTGCCCTCTCTCTCTGGAATCCCTGACTGCCTGTTTGGGAGCGCATAAATGGCAGGCAGGAGCCGTGCCGCCTTGAGCTGCGTCTCTGCCCTTTGTGCCCGATACCCTGAGCCGAGAGAGCACCATGATCAGGAGGGAGCACGCAGTGGACGAGACTGCCGGAGAGAGCGTGAAGTGGACAGACCTAGAGGGATACATGACATTAAGCACTTTCGAGGGGAGAGATAACTAATTGGCATTGTGTACTTGTATTTCTGGAGGAGGAGACTGATACAAGTGCTGTCCAGCTTTGGTGCAGCAGGAGGCTGTCTAAGCCAAGTTTATTGATGAGGAAGTCTAGTTATGATTCGGGACTTCCAGGAGAAAGTGAATGGATGCATCTGTATCTACCGATACGAGACTCTACTGTTGCACTTTAATAAAAGTCATGTATGTCCAGGTTTTTAGGAGAGTCTCTGGGAACCTCTTGATGCTCTATAAGAAAGGAGAGGATTTTTAGGTTAGGATTTGATGGTTAGATTAGGTTTTTATAAATCCTATTACTCTTTCAGTTTCAACAGTGAATCTGTGTATTTGAATTCATGTGCAGTACTTATCGTCCAGGCAGCTCCAGATTTTGTGCCCTGTGTTGCCTGTTTTTGCATTCTAATGAATATGTGAAAAATAAACTTCTGTGTAATTTACCTGTAGTGTCATTGGTCTGTGCCGGATCCGAAGGTCCTGTGCGAGGAGGGTGTGATTTGAGTTCTCTGAGTCAGGGTTATAATCAGAGTGGCGTAGTCTGTAAATTGGGAGAAATGTTTTTGGTTTAGGTGATTCCTGTGCCAATGCATCCACTGATCTGCCGGATATGTTTTTGGTTGGTTTGTTGACCAGACTGCAACATTTGTCAGCCTGTCATCAAGGCACACACCACATTACCAAAGAAGCATGGGCCAAGCCTTGTGCTTATGTGTTGTGTAGACAACTAGGTGCTTTTTGTGAAGGGCAATATGACCACCCATACCTGTTGTCATACAGTTAAACTAGTGTGACACAGTGGTTCAAGGAGAGGAGCTATGTAACATTTCTTGTGGTGCTCAGAATCCTGAACAGATTAAAAAACAAAGTCAAAACAAAATTCTGGAAGGAACTGAACTGGAGAGTCGGGAATAAGCTATACATTCCATCTTCTCACTCACACGGCACTTTACACTAAACTGTGGGGTGAATGACGCTGTATTGCCTTGACCATCTGCCAAAAGGAGTGCTTCAGTCATTAAGGCCAAAGGTTGGCCTTCACCCAGTTAATGACATTGTGACATGTCTGATTATATCCCAATTAGTCAGATAATATAATGTATTATCACATTCAAGAAAGGTTGAAATAGAAACAACTACATCACATTTCTTGTTAAAAAATAAAGAAATAGATAGACATTCTCTTCATGAAGAGAATTCATTATAAATCATATTTTAGACTTGGAGAATTCAGTGAAAGTCTGAGGCCAGGCCATATACAAGAAGCTATTTATACTTTAACTGAGCTAGAGTCTGGGAACGAACAGGCGCTCTTGAGTCTTGAGGGAGGCGGTTTATGAGGTAGTAATGATAAGCCCAATGCACTGGGGGGATTTGACTTTCAGCCACTCAGCAACTTTATGTTCCTCTGCAGAGGCACTGCACTGCAGTGGAAACCTGAACCGTAGTAAAATAGGCACAGTAGCCATGCCTGCGATCACAGCTCCCCAGTCATAATACTGCTCCTGCATTAGTCTATACCTCATTTAATCATCTAGTCTGAATCATTATCACAGTAGCTAAAGGCCTGAATTTCTTTCTTATGGCTTGCGAGGTAGAAATAGCTCATTTATCCAGCAATTATGGATTTTGTCAAAGACAGACTTTGGGGAATAACAAACACCAGAGAAATAGTACAGTGGCATCTGCCCTTTCACAGGCCTGTGTAATCCCCGCTAATCTGATCCAGGATAGCAAATCAGGATCCATGCTTAAAGTTGGCAGGCCTCTGTCTCTTTTTTTTTGTTACTCTTCCTTCCTTCCATCTTTCCTCTGCATTCCAGCTGGCCTTTTAAATGTTTGACTGACTAATCAAGATATTACAGGAGCATATAGTTTAAATTACAATTACCCATTCAGGTACTGCCACCCTGTCTATCAACTATGCTTCCTATGTGTGAAAGGGGAGAGACCTGCATAGTATGTGACTCTCAAATGCATCAATGCATAACATGTATTTTTGAGTATGTCAGCTGTTAAGTAATAATAAGCACAAAACAAAAATATTAGCGAAGCAAAAGTGGGGAACAAAAAAGGGAAAACAATAAAGTTAAATATACAGTGCAACACTTAACTTACACTGTAACACTAACGTAGTACAGTTCTGCATCATTCTGAATTTATAAGACATCTAATAGTACTGCTTATGTAATACATTTGAGATGACCTCATTCATATTTACTAATTGGCTATGCTGATTGCAATCCAGGTGCTGTCTTTTATAACTTTTATAGCTTTGGACCTGGTCTATATTGAAAAGAGCCAGAAGAGCCAGTGGGGACAAAGTGAATTATGAAGGGACGATTATTCGGTCTTGTTTAATTGTTTTGCTTTTCTTTTAAGTATATACAAGTTGTGTGTGTATGATCGTTGGAGAATGAGAGGACTATGCAGAAGGTGTAATTGTGCAATTAAAACAAAGATCTGGCATTACATGGCGTTACATGTTTGTCGACTACGCTCTGAGACTATGACCCCACAGCGCCCAGCACTCGAGAGATGTATTGTAACAAGGAATGGAAAGAATTATCACAGACTGTTTCCTTCCTGAAATAAATAGGCTGAGCAAAATCTGGTAGATGAAAGGAGACTGAACTAAATAAAAGGCAGGAAGAAAAAAAAAACACCACAAATCTTTGCAAAGATGTTCTTGTTATTCAGAAAAAAATAATTCAGAGCTTAGTTTAATTTTGAACTATAAAAATTTAAATAAAAATGTTCAAATGATTTTAGAAATCCTAATAAACCTAAACAATGTTTTTCTTCTTCTATGGAAAAGGTCCAACCATAGCTTAAAATGTACCATTATTGGATTGAATGTCTAGTGACTACCTAGCAACATGTTTCAATTTTAACATACAAATTAATGGGTGAAATTAGAAATACATTTGCCATTTGCCAACCATATGTTGAACCAAACTTAAATTTGTCACAGAAGAAATTGTGTGTGGGTAGTGGGAGGACTGGTGCTTGTGTTGAATAGTGATTAAACATTTATTTATGGAGATGAATGAAAGTTTGCAGCATACTTCATATAAAAATTCCATGCCTCTGATGCTGTCCAGAATACAATAGATCTTGGAAATCAGTATTTGTAAAGCGTTCAGCTGTATTTGTTCTAAAACCTAACTTTTCCTTGGTTTGCAACTCAGAAGAAACCAAGAAAGCGTATCTCGGTGTCCTAACTGTAATCCATTAAATGTAAACTATAAATTGCTGAGATAATACCTCTGAATTATTTAGCAGACAGATGAGAAGCAATATAAAGCGCTATATCATTACATCATGGGTCGAGGAGGCTTCCTTGCACAGATATTCAATTCTTGTTTCATCTCACTGGGATTATTCCTTTCAAACAAATCCCGCCACACGGGCCTACATCTGAAAGTCTTGTTTTTTAAGTAATTCCTTTTTCCCAGCAGATACAACATAGGACATTTACCCAATTCTCAGATAAAACTGATTTGAGGTTACTTTTACCACCAGGAGAGTTATGTTTTAGGCACAATATTCCTGTAGGTATTGCTCAGCACAGAAACATTTAACACAATGCTTTCATTTGTAGCTGCTTTTATCACATTCCTGATCACTGAATAATAATGGGTGGTGATGTTGCATATGTACACTATATCACTAAAAGGAAATACATATCCTCTCCAAATAGCAGATTTTCTCTTCTGGCTAAGAAATAGACAAATATTCACATAAATATTTCAAAATCTATATTTCAACGAAATAAACAAGTATTCAGTCCCTAATCAAATGTATTAATTAAAATGAGATAATGAACTGAGATAATACAAAAAACAGTAGAAATACACATTGTTAACACATTAGATAATATCCATTCAATCATCCATATTCAATAACCGATTCATCCAGTACAGGACACAAGATGATATCCAGAATCAAAATCAGCACAAAGGTAAAATGAAGAGGCCACAGTCGCATAAGGTGAAGGCAGTCCAGCATTTTTCCAGCTGAGCACAACACTGCCATATTCTTTATGGCGACAAGTTCAGCCAGAGCAAGGGCCCATCCATCATCACGGTTTACCCGATTAGCTCTGCTGTTTCTGTTGACAGACTCCTTTTTCTCTGTGCTGAGAAAAGAGAGGGACATGTTTGTTATACTGCAACAAGCTTCTTACGAAGGACAAAATTTGGTCCTGGATGTTTTGGTAACTATAAGTGATGATTGGGTAGATTGTTTGGTACTCCTGACATGTTGCACACTTTTAACTTCTTACCAACACCTACTCATCACAATGTTTGACTGTTTTGCCTGCGTTTCATGGTTCTCTGTACCTGTATATATGGGATGTGCCCGTGATATTGTTGTTGTTGTTGTTGTATTCTGATGCATACTGTTCATGTAATTATAATTATTCATATACATACTACAGTTTTTACCTTTCTGATAAAATACTGCGCATGTCGTTTATATATATTGAGCATTTTATGAGTCATTGTTTTTTGGCCAGCTGCAGTGTTAAGTTTGAACATGTACATCTATTCACTTCTGAGTTGACAAATGACTGGATATATTTTGGGGGGAAATATAGGCCATGATGCCAATTAGGATTTACGGTCCATTTCATTGTCTCCTGGGAACAATGAAGCACCGACTTAATATAGCGCTTGCATGCCAGGAAGAACATTCTGACATCATAATTTTGATCTTATATGCATGATCTGCCATGCACACAATTTATGCCCTTCAAAACGGGTCCTGTGTTCATGATCCATGGTTATTGCTTTTTCAATGATTTAATTATTATTATTATAGAAAACACTGTAGCTTAAATTTTACATTTCATTGTACATGTCTAAGATTATAAATCTTAGCATTATTACCTATTTTTTTTATAGAGACTAAGACCAATGTAGCATCTGCTTTTGAAGTTTCTCATCTGAAAACTCTTTAACAGGGTATGACATTTAAAATACAAGTTCCTCATGTCTAAAATAGTCCCTTCAAATCAGATCTGTTAACAAACACAAACTCATCACTTCCAATTACTAAATACTCTGATAACACTGTTCACACAGAAGCAGTTACAGTTACTGGGCCACAGTGGTCAGGTCTTATGAGATAATAAGGGTTACAAGAACAGATTCACTGGTCTGCCTTTGTTCTTCCTGTGTTGTGTGGGGGTAGGGGCAGGTTCTATGAAACAAGTCATTTACTTCCCTGTTGTCAGATGAACCTTTTTAAATATATATATATATATATATATATATATATATATATATATATATATATATATATATATATATATATATATATATATATATATATATATATGAAATTTAAAAATAACTAAATAATGTATTTAGATCACCTGTAATCTACAACTGCTGTACATTTGAATATAAACTACATTGACAAGAATCTGGAAACAAAAAGTGCTCTGCAGATTTACATGGGGAGATTCCACATTTTCTGGTTCTTTTCTGTACTTCCTGGATTACTAATATCTAACCTTTCAAAAACAGTGATCTGACTCCTCTTTCAAAATATAGTATATAGACACTATAGATATGGCTGGACAATGTGCCACTGAAGTGCAATGGCAGTCCAGTTTGTCCTGATTTTACTTGGAAAGTGATACTGCTGAGGAGGGCATGTGCCTTGCCTGATGAATCAAAATAGGGTGCTTGCATTTTAAATGTCTTGGTTTCTCTGAACACATAGTTACTTTCTTCTTCTAATTATCTGAAATATTTGTGAATAATTGCCTTTTTCCACCTATCGGTGGAGTCTTTCCTGCTGATTCAGGAATGTGTGTTCAGCTTCTCCTACAAAATAAGCTGCTGTAGGAGTTGGAATGCTGACTGTTCTTTTCATGGTTAATTTTGCCAATCAGTTTTCTGCATTTAATGGAAAAGCAGAGTGTTATTGTTTGGTGCAATATTGCAGTATATTGTTACAATAAGGGCAATCATGACTTAAAAAGAAGCAAATATTGGACTGCAACCAAAATTGTTTATTTTCTCAGAGGATGCAGATGATTAAAAAACGAGGATATTAATAATCCAGGGAGCACAGAGAAAAAGTCAACAGGCCAGTTCTGTGGTCTACTCTAGTTAGTCTGTGCAGCACTTTTAACTTCCAGATGTTTGGCCAATAGTGTATATTGCATAAAGCCTCAACAGCATATCTAAGGACTTTGTGGTCAGGCATGCTGATGATTTATCTCATATATAAACATATATATGAGGAGTCCTTGGGCCTAAGTGTATAACAATGATTATTGTCAACTTAAAATCCACAGAAATCTGTCATTGAATGCAAGCCAGGAATGTTGCCACAGTTCTCCCTGGGGAGCTTGAAAAGGATTGTGGGCCCATCTGCTAACGTAATAAACAACCATGTGAGCAGGCTGCTTTCAAGAACACAACACAACACAAAACAGGGACACACAATCTACAATACAGACACCATTTTACAGTAGGTTAAAAGCAAAACGGCTTGAAATCTCTATGTGGGTCATATACTAGAGACGTCTTATGTTATCAGTAGAAAAAATGGTTAACAGTTATAAAGATAAATGTATAAAATAAAATATATGCATTTTATATTACCTTGGAAGAAAATGTGACCTCTGATAATGAACTCTCTTGTGAGGGAGTCCCTTGAGGATGAACAGCAGCAGAGCTGCGGCTTCAATAACACTTGTAGACAGCTGGTACAAATCAAATCAAATGAGACACTCCGTGATGCTGTAATTAATGACATTTCTACAAATTACTCAGCATAAAACAATTGTTAGTCAACCTTTCTTGTGGGTATTCAAGGTTTTCAGAATGAAGGGTTTTCCTTTTGTACTTTATGATCTTGAAAGCAAAAAGGACCAAAAAAAAAAAAGGCCTACATATTTATCTTGCTGATGGGAACTGCTCTTTAAAACCAAAGCGGTAAAAAAGGAAAAATAGCAGATTCAGACAGCAGTGCTTTAAAAGAGATGCATTTTAATAAAAACTGATTCATCTCTTAAAATAGGCTATGTGTGTGAAAAAGCACTGAGAAGATTTGTGTTCACCACCATGGTTAATACTAGCAAATTGTGCGCATGATAGGTAGACCACAGGCTGCAATAGTTAACATGCCTGAATCTTTTTTTAACAAAGCATGGCTAAATATTTTTCCACACTGATGTATCTGTGAACTACATCAATGCTGAGCTTTTGTATTAAACTGTGGCTTGAAATATAGTTTCATGTTTTCAGCCTAGTGAATTGATAATTATCTTTTAAATTAGTATTATTGCTAAAGATTGTTTCAAAATAAGAAATAAACAAACTGAATTAGTAGTACTGTGTGAGTTATGGTTGTTTCCCTTGATCTGCTATGGTGCAATTTAATCCTTATTGAAATGTAAATAAATACAAATGCAAATAAACACACACACACACACACACACACACACACATTTCATCTAGACATATTAGGTCATTGCTGAGGTTTCCAGATCCTGCAACTCATCATACATTCTATCTCTGTGAGTTTAGACAAAAGCATTTAAATTAATTATAATATATACTCACTGCCACAAAGGCTATTAAGAATAGCATAAATCACCCACTTTAATTAAAACTGCTTTTCCAATATCCTTTGGAATTAACAAAGCCAAATATAAATCCATACTTTATGATTTTAAATACCTCAAGTATTTCACCCTTATGCTGAGTGAGCACATTCAATTCCAGTATGTGAAGCAAACCAAATATGCTCGATAGCAAACGTAGGATTTAATAAAATACATATCTCAAGGGCCCATCAGTAAAATCAGTAAGCAAGTGTGGTTTTATGGTATTTATAAGGAAAAGAAATAAGAAGAATGAGTGATGCTTTTTAGTCTTTAGGCAATATAATCCTAAACAGTTGTGGGACCTGCTTCAATTGTATCATCCATATTGTGAATCGACACTTTAAACCTGCTCACATTCCTTAGCAATGTTATTTAAGTATCATGGGTATTATGAAATGAAATAATGTATCTCAGAAGAAAAACTGCCTACAGAAAATGCAAAGGTCACCCTCTTTTTGATTTTGAATGTCTCAAGCCTGAACATTTGTCTAATGCCTTGACAGCCCTATGATTTCTTCCTTGCCAACCCAAAACGTGTTTTTATCACTCTTTCAAGTGCTGGTATTTTGAAATCTACTCTTCCCATTTAAGATTGTTCCTACCTTTTTGGAGGTTTCTTTTGTTCCTTTCCTTTATATTCAGGTTTAATTGATTTCCATGCCCACCTTTGTTGAATGGAGTTCCAAATGTGTAAGTAATGAATGAGCCGTGGTTTGAAAGTGGGCAGAATCCATGAGGGAAATGTGATTCATTTAATTTACACTGGTACTATGTGCAATGCTCTTTTTCTGCAGAAAAAAGGAAGGTTTCAGTGTCTCTCCCCAGTGCCCCCACAACACACACACACACACACACACACACACACACACACACACACACACACACACACACGTCAAACCGTCAAGTTATGACTTTCTCCCTTCATGAAATAATAGTTTCTGTCCTTTAACAAGTTGTCCTTTTGGGATTCCAGAATAATTTTAAAGATATTATTCAGAATGGGCCTCGGCAGATGGCAAGAGAGTACAGCATAGATTACCTGCTTGATAGTGTAGAAATTGCACTGGGGTCTTATAGGTTTCGGGATACCTGGTTGGAATCTGAGAAGGTTTACCCAGAGAAGCACTCCTTCATATATATATAAGCAGAGAGACATTTACAGCTCTGGAAAAAAATAAGATACCACTGCAAAATTATCAGTTTCTCTGGTTTTACAATTAAAAGGTATGTGTTTGGGTAAAAATGAACACTTTTGTTTTATTCTATAAACTACTGACAACATTTCTCCCGAATTCCAAATAAAAATATGAATGCAATGGAATGGCTGCCATACATGTAGAGATGCTGATTTAAGAAACATTTGCAGTGGTCTCTTATTTTTTCCAGAGCTGTAGATGGTAGCACTGTGGAGTAGTGGTTAGGGCTCTGGGTTCATAACTGAATGGTGGGTTCAGATCCTGGGTGGGGCAGTGCTGTTGTACCCTTGAGCAAGGTACTTCACTTAGATTGCTCCAGTAAAATGCCCAGCTGTACAAATGTAAGTCACCCTGGATAAGAGTATCTGCTAAATAACAAATAATGTAATGGTCACTTACGATGGTTTAAGTCACATGAATTTCATTAAGTCACAGAAACTGCATATCTGCTTACTTGTTGTATGTCTAGACATTAATATAGAACCAAATGTGTTAAATATATGTTAATTTATTTGTTTTAGGAGTCACATGAAAACAAATGTACCATTTACTATTGCTATAGCTGACACACAGAAAGAACATGGTGCCACCTAGTGTTTATATAGTGAACTGCAAGAGAATATCATTCAGATGTATGCATTTATTTATTTATATATTTATTTATTAACAGACGCCCTTATCCAGGGAGACTTACAAAACATAAGAGCATTATAAAAGTGCAATATAGTCTAGAATTACAGATCAAAGCATTGTACAAAATTACAAGTTCAAAATTACATAAGTGCATATGAGAAATATACAGTTAATACAAGTCCTACATCCTAGATTATGATCTAAAAATGTCATTAGCTCAGGTAAAGGGGGCACAGGGGAAATCAAAATAAACAACACGAGTACTAGCAATGCAAAAGCAAGAAGTATGACAAAAACATTATATAAGTGCAATTTAGTTGAGCCACACAAGGGAATAAACAACTCAATTACAGGTACAGTCGGAATAGGTGTGTTTTGAGTAAGCACTGGAAGGAGGTCAGGGACTCTACTGTTTTGACTTCGGTGGGAAGGTCCATCCACCACTTAGGGGCCAGAGATGAGAAGGAGCGGCTCTGGAGGAAGGGGAGTGGAGAGGAGGCAGAGGTAGTCTTCTGGCACCAGAAGACCGTTGAGGTCTGGAGGGGTTGTACGGAGAGGTCAGGGTCTGAAGGTAGCTCTGTTCAGTCTTTTCGAGACAGCGGTAGGTGAGGGTCAATGACTTGAACTGAATGCGTGCGAAATCGGGAACCAGTGGAGGGAGCGCAGCAGTGGTGTAGTGTGTGTGAATGGGGGAAAAAAGAGACACCAGACAAGATGAGAGTTCTGGATGAGCTGGAGTGGGGGGGTAAAAAATGCAGGCAGGCCGGCCAGGGGGGAGTTGCAGTAGTGCAGGTGGGAGAGAACCAGGGTCTGGACGAGCAGCTGAGATGAGTAGTTGGTGGGGAAGGGTCGGATTCGGCGTATGTTGCTCAGGAAGAATCTGCAGGTGCGTGTCAGTGTGGTGATAGGAGAGTGCAAGATTGAGGGCGACTCGATTAGATTCTTAGCGGAAGAAGGAGAGATTGTCGTTGATTCCAAGGGGATTGAGATGGAGAGGTCAGCAGAAGGTGAGGAGGAGGGGGCGGAGAGGAGATCAGATTTGGAGAGGTTGAGCTTGAGGTGGTGTGAGTGCATCCAGGCAGAGATAGCAGACAAACAGGAAGAGATGTGGGAGAGGATGAGAGGGTCAGAAGTGGGAAAAGACAAGAATATCTGGGCATCATCAGCATAGAAATCGTAGGAGAAGCCATGAGATGAGATGAGGGGGCTCACAGACTGTGAACCAGGTGAGAGCAGTCCCAGAGATTCCAAGATCAGTTAGTGCTCATTCAAAGGAGAGATGGCAACATAGATGGGTATGTGGAGTGTAGAACACCAATTTAAACTGTGCAATATCATATTTAATTTCTGCAGTGCATTCCTGTTCATTTGCTTTATGGTTAAGTAATTAGTAGTGATGGGGGAAACTAAGCATTTCGAAGCATTGAACCATTTGAAGTTTTTGTACCGAAAAAAGGTTCACTGCATTGCGCTCGATACAGGCTCTCCACTGCTGGTCAGTACATGGTATTGCGACTGTATCGAGTGATTCGAAAGACAACAGTCCTCAACACATCAGCGAGGCAATATACAAGTGAACCCATCGTTGATCTGTGATTCAGTAAAGGTTATGTGACAATAATGTGTCGATGTGTACATATGCAAACATATGCAGTCAGAAATCTTGCTTTGTCACCAAGGTATAAGTAATGTTATGTAATAGTTTAGCTCTGTGATCAATACAGAGACTCAAGACTGGGTGTTAGCTTATAGTAGGCAATCATAATTACGTGATGAATGTTATATGTTAAGTATGTAGCGATGTCAAATAAATGCAATTAACTATAAGTGTAGTCTGCATATAGTCTACATGTGTATGTATTTCCTCTTCATATATCTAGGGATGTGGTTGTGTAATGATCCAAGTTTAGCCTAAATTTTCTTTATTAGACAGATATGCTTGTGAAACTGGGAAAGTGATGGTTTATATAACAGAGGGCAAAAGAAGAATATATTTTGGGAAGTGGAGAGATAAACAAGAATAGTGCTTGTGTTGAAGAGGCAAATGTGTTGGAAGGACATGATTTTGCAACTGGACAACTGGTGTAATTTAAAGATTTTTATTTATTTCTACAATGCTGGGGCTGACTCTACTACAATATCTATCTATTTATCTATAGTTAAATTTATGTCTCTGTAACTATCTCTAATCTGATGTTTGGTTTCAGCTGAAAGAAATCTGCTAAAATCTTGTTACATGCACACAATCAGAACACAATTCTCATGCTTGTTTTTGAAGTTCTTTATTTATTCATGTTTAGCTGCAGTACCATCATCCCTAACCACAGCAGGGAATGCAATGTGGTACGGATGTTAAAAGTCCAAGGTGTGGAAAAGTGGAAAACAGTAGGGTGTCTGCAAATAAAAAATCATATATGAATTTAAATCATATATATAAGGTGCCAAATACAAGCTGAAGAAAACAATGTACACACATACACATTGTAAACGTGACAGAATAACCAGGAACAGAACTATAAGTGTGTGTCGACTCTGATCTTTGAGATGTTTGGAAGAACACCAAAATGGTATTTCCTTGTCAATAACCTGGACACCTCTGTAAAATGGAATGAGGGGATTTCTGGAAAAGATCAATATTATACTGGGAAGTGCTGATAAATTAATATTATTGTGGAAGGCATTTCATTTCAGTTTCTGAATGCTAAGGTACACAGCTGCTGCAATAATCCTGAACAGTCTGCAATGTGATGGTTTTAAATGAAGACAGTCATAGGGCAGATTAAAAGAAGGCCTCTGGTCTGTGTTGATCACTTATAAGAATGCATTTACTGAATTATGAACGGCCCCTGTTAATGCCACTAGAGGACCATTCTGCTTGGAGAGGGATCTCAGACGCGGATGAATAATTGTGTTGAATGTCTCAGTACTGCGCACAATCATGTGTTCATTGATCTGAAGTGTATTGTGCTAGGTGTGTCTCAGCACTGTGCTGTAATCCCTGGAGTGTCCAGACAGTCCTGGAGAGTTGATCAGCCTGTTATTGATGAGGCAATAAAAACAATCACAAGACAGGGTGAGGTGTAAACTTTTTATTATGTGGTTTCCACCAGCTCTGGGTTTGCCTTTTGTGCAAAGTTTCACTGATGCAGGAAGACCTCATTCAGTGTCATCTCCCACAAGGAGCCAAAGAAATATTGGAAGGCCACCTCCAGCTCATCCTCCTGGTCAGATTCTTGCTGGTCCTCGTCATCCTCCTCCATTATTGTAGGGAGGAAAGGCTCGCACTGCCTTCTCCAAGCCTGGATGTAGGCAGCAGGGGGATACTGGAGACCCTGGCAGTAACGGGTAAAGAGGTTGAGCAGGGGAGCCACAATGAGACAGTTGCTACCTTTTCGATGTTGACGATCTATTTAATCTTTTAACGATAGCTGGTTACATTATACAGGAAAACCCTATGACATTGTCCTTATAATAATCGTAAGCAATGTAATGCGCTCAGTGACTCACAGTATTACTGTCATCCACATTCTTCTCCAGGGCCCTGCAGCTCACGCTGTCCGCCCAGGTCTCACGGGCCGGGCGACATTTCTTAAACTTGACGGGCTCCTGAATACTGTCCTGAACACTGCTGCTACTGCATCCTGGAATCACAGAGCATTTTCATTTACAAATCATCGTTATTGTTAGTGTCGTACATTACAATAAACAATACAATCTGATTGTGAAATGACAGGTTAAGAATTGTAATATATGTATGGACACATTCATCACTAGAGAAACTCACTCACCGGTGAAGGAAGGAGCATTTCTCTTACCTGGATTTCTGCCAGTGCAGCCAGAGAAGAGGTTTATGAAGGCCAGTAAGCCTGCTGCCCTGCGCTTCCTCTCCTTCTCTCCCATCATGACCGCATCTTCGCCAAAACCCAGCTGGGTGTTCTTTGCTGGCAGCGGCTTCTCATCCAGAGCTTTCTGGGTGTTTGATTTAAACTGGGCACGGTTTTTCTGACCCATTGCTGAACTCGATGTACAGAGATCGTTCAATAAATGTTCAGTAAATTGTAAATTTAATCCATAACTAATTAAGAAGTAAATAATTCAGTTAACAGTAAATTCTATCAGTAAATAATTAGGAAATAAATAATTCAGTAAATAGTAAATTCAATCAGTAAATACTAAGTAAAAAATTCAATAAGTAGTAAATTCAATTAGTAAATAATTATGAAGTAAATGATTCAATAAGTATTAAATAATTAGGAAGTAAATGATTCAATAAGTAGTAAATGATTAGGAAGTACATTATTCAACAAGTAGTAAATTCTATAAGTAAATAAATAGGAAGTAAATTATTCAACAAGTAGTAAATTCTATGAGTAAATAAATCGGAAGTAAATGATTCAACAAGTAGTAAATTCTATGACTATATAATAAAGAAGTAAATGATTCAACAAGTAGTAAATTCTATGAGTAAATAATTTGGAAGTAAATTATTCTATGAGTAGTAAATTCTATGACTAAATAATTAGGAAGTAAATGATTCAACAAGTAGTAAATTCTATGACTAAATAATAAGGAAGTAAATGATTGAACAAGTAGTAAATTCTATGACTAAATAATTAGGAAGTAAATTATTCAACAAGTAGTAAATTCTATGACTAAATAATTAGGAAGTAAATACTTATGTAAATAGTAAATAATTAGTATGTAAATAATTCAGTAAGTAGTAAATTGCTGTAGTAGTAGTAGTAAGTGCGTAAGTCGATAGCTGATGCCAGTGCAACTGTGGGCTTGTTACAGGCTGCACACAGTGACATCATAACACCTCAGAATTCTATTCTGACATCACAGCACATCATGTAATGTACATACACACATACATTTGAGTTTCATATGAGAAGTCAATTAAGTCAATATTATTTTTTTTAATTGACCTTTTTCTGCAGGAATAGCAACTATGTATGTGTAAAACAGCAGCAATAACTTGTACTATGTGTTGATTTCAGAAATGAACATTTAAACAGCCTAACAATAAAACTACAGTAAGACAGCAACACCTCATATACAATTTGGTGACCGCCAGCATAATGATGGATGTAACCCTGGCCTGCAGCAAAGTTTAGCCATGCTGATATCATATGAACTGGTTTCATTCTTCACTGTTAGATTTTATTTTCTTCACCTTCTTTACTTTGCTTCTAGACTTCGGCTCCCTTATTCTTCCAGTTCTTCTCTCATTTTAAGACAAATCTGTTTCAGACTTAGTTTTTCATTATAACATTTTGATCTCGTTCAAGTTCACATACACATTATAGCAGAAGTTATTGCAGGTGTACTAAAATTTGTGTGTCCCTTTGCTCCGCCAACATTGCAGTACACCAATCTAGGACATATAACAAGTCAAATACAATTAAAACAAAAACAAAAGTGCAAGAAAGGGCAAGAAAAGGAGGGGTGGGGAGAACTTGGCAGGCAGGCTAATGGTTCAGCAGTCTGATGACCAGGAGATAAAAGCTATTCTTCCATCTCTCTGTCCTGGCCATCAGGCATCTGAACCGTGTCTGCCTGCTGGATGGAGGTAGTGTAAACAACTGCTGGCTCGGGTGACTGGGGTCCGTGATGATTCTAGCAGCCTTCCTGAGACTACGTGTCTGGTACATGTCCAGGAGGGCTGGCAGTGCGACCCCTATGGGTACTAAGTGTACAGTACTAACTACAGATTAGGAGTTGGTGTGGTCAGACAAATCGAGGTCCTCACTGATGTGCACACCCAGGATCTTAAAGCACTGTACCCTCTCCACGGCACCCCATCAATGTATAGAGGGGCATGCTCTCTCAGCCGGCTCGTGTAATACACCATCAGCACGATGGGTTGATATGGCCTCATTTTTAATCTTTCTTATGTTCTTATGTTATTTTTTGACGTTAAGGGAGAGGTTGTTCCTCTGACACCACTTCATCAGCACCCTGACTTCCTCCCTATAGGCTGTGTTGATGAGCACGTTATTATGTGTATAGTACTGTGTGCAACATTATGGTAAGCGCTACAATTACATGTACAGAGGAATAGAAGTGATTAGGAGTTGCCAAAGTCAGACACAGGACAGGTGAGAGAGAGCTATTTTGTTGTGTTTCTAGTTTCAGACAGTCTTAGCATTCCTAATCTTGTTTCTGTTTGCCTTGATTGTAGTTAATTCTGTACAACTGCTGTGTTGGTTATAGCAAAAGATTGAAGGGAAGGTGATCTAGGAATTTGGAGGAATTTGGAGGTGGAGCCAGTTAGGTGGTAGTTAGCTAAAATAGAGGTGTAAAGGTATTGAGAAATAGATGTTCTGTTCAAAGTTTGATGTTCCATTTAGTTAGTTTAACGTGAAACTGTTTCAACAGCTGTCGGAGGCATGTGTTTATTGCATATTCATAATATTTTCTACTTTTTATCTAAGATAACAATGTTGTTTCTGATACCTATTGAGTAAAAAGAAACCTTGGTCATTTGAACGCCAAATGGTACAACGGACTGTGTTAGCCAACCTCTACAATGTATTGTTTTTATTATTTTATAATCCTCAGCACAACCAAGACTTCTGTGGATATGTTCTTTCATTAAAATTAAGTTGTAGGCTACCAAAGTATAAATAGATCTTTTTGTCTACACTATTTCAATGTTTTCATTGCCACGGCTGAAAATGTCACGTGCTTCTTGGCATATGTCATATCCACAGAAAAAGCTGACATATCCATATCCATTTCACGATATACCATATCCATTTCACCATATGTCATATCCAAAAAGCTTTAATTGTGACATGAATGGCCTCTCATAGTGTACAGCACAAATTGCTGTCAATCATTTAAATTTTGGTGCTGTATTATTATTTAAGTGTTATGGGGCTTTCCCAAATTTCAATTCCTAAACTTAAGCAGAGAAGACAAGAAAAAAAAGGTTAGATCTTTAGTACAGAATTATTCATATCCTTCATAGACTAGTGTGTTTTAGCGACATAAATGCAAGTGTACATTCAGTATATGTTTCATTAATGAATGACAACATTCATATTTTCAGACATTCAGTATTGCACTTGTCCAGCATATTTGCATATTTGTTCAAAATTATCCATACTATAAACATTCAAATCCAATAAACTTAAGACTGAAATGTTTTGTTGCGATATCTAACACCGATCGTTTTAATCACAGCTTCACTTCACCCTTCTTCAGTTCACCACCAGAGGTCCTTCTCACCTGAATACTAAACCCTGTCTCTCACATTATCCAGCACCAGGATCAATCATCCGATTAACATTCCTCACAACCCATGTGCACTTGTTCCATCCTCCTCCTCTTCCCATTGGTCCAGCACTCACAATCGTGTTATCTGCCTCCCTCTACACAGTATATATTCCTCTCTGTTGCTCAGGTACTTTGTGAAGTCTTGCATTCTGAGAGTCATTATGGCTGTCTTTGGTATGAATGGTGTTGACCGGTGTCTTCGCTTTTGTGACTACCTCTCTTGGATCTCCCTGTCTAGCCTTTTTGTCCAATCGACTGACCCCTGGATTGTCCTTGTTTTTTGCATTTTGGATTCCCCCATGTTGGATTGTTTGCCATTCTTCACTCTAATTAGTAAGCCTCCAGTTGGATTTGCCGTCCTTGTCCCTGAGGTCATTATAATTTTAGTGTTTTATAGTTGCATGTATTTTTATCAAAAAAACTAACATGCATTGAATCGAGTAGAAACAAATCTGCAGGGTTTTTGTGCATTTACAATTGGTAAAATGTGATGTGCTACAGAGATGTAGATGAACAAATAGTATCTTGAGCAAGCCCCTGTGACTGAAATTTCCTCTGAAGCCAGCTGTAGTAGCAGAACCAGTGAGATTCAGAAATGTAGGAGGTGGTGATCAAATACAAAATAAAGCTTTACTAATACATTAACGTGGGAACTTGTAAAAAGCTTCAGTTGCAATTACATTGCCCTAATTATTCTTATAATTTGTACAATACCTTTTTCTTTTTTTTTGTAATCTGAAATGGAGACAAGTTTAATTGTGCTAAAAGATCAACTGGCAAGAGATGAATGTATGAGAATGGGTCCCACTACACCAGTGTTCGATGCTATCCTTACACTTAGTTTAGAACCAAGCGAAGATGTTTTAACAGTAACTGGTATCTGAAATACCAGTGGCTAGAATACAAGAAAAACGGAAAACAGAGGAGCAATACTATGGGATATGTATGTAGAGCAGTACATTAAATTACACTTACATTTAGAATAACTTGGAATACTCCATCAAGATTTAGATAAAATCATGAAATACAAACCATTTGTATCAATTGTAATTTAATTTCTAACTTGACACAAATTGACAATTTGGTCAACTTTAATTCATACGATTGATACTATCGTATTGTTCGATATCAAACAACAATTTCAGATCACACAAACTTTTCATATAAAAGGTAGATTATTTTCAGTACTTTCATATAAAATAAGTTAAAACATGTAAGTTGATATTGTGCTTCAAATCATTCTGATTGCAAGAAAGAAAAGGTTTTGAGATACTGTATCAAGGTAATGTTGAATACTTTACATCAAAACACTGCAGTGTAAACATACATTATACAAGGATGAAGATTTAAAACACCTCTGATGGGAAAAGAGAAAAGTGTTTGAGTAATTTGGGACAAACCTATATATGTACATGATTTATCTGTGAACAATTATTGGATAAGATATTGTGGAGTATAGAAATGTATGTACTGACTTACTAGTGGTTTGCTGTGTGACTGTTACAATTAGGCAATGTTTTAACAAGCGAAACTTAAGCTGGAAGGAGGTGGGTTGAGCTTGAAAGGTCTTTTGGGTTTTGTTAAGATAGCTACTGTATGTTTTTGTTTGTTTGGTGATGTTCAAATACTTGCTTCGTGAATGAAGGTTTAATAAAGGGCTGGACCAGTTAAACCGTAACCTCTGAATGTTCACTGCATTACCTAAATCACGAAATAGCAATCTGTAAAGATACGTACTAATTCACAGAGAGGACCAAAATATTGTAGCATATATTTTACAAAACACCATTGTCTGATTACTTAAAACTGAAGTCATCAAATTAAAAAAAGAGAAGAAGAAGAAGAATTTAATAGAGGTATTTTTATTGTTATTACTAACAATTCAGAGTAATAAATTACAAAATACACATTAACATTAAGTACAAATGTACCCAAAGTTCAGTAAATATTAAACATGCATAAGAAAGAAGAATGCACATATGATTTATAAAACCAAAATCAATTTACATTGCAGTCACAAATCCCACAAAAACCCATTCATTGTAACAGATTAATATACAGTTCATATAAAGTGTTGGAAGCCATTACAAGATTTACGTTGAATAAATTAGATAAACTTATTGAACATATCAATTTTGTACAATGAAAAGTCAGTTTTGACATTCGATAAGAAAATGAAAATGTGCTTGACAATAATAAATAATGAAAGAACAGCAAAGTGAGTGGATCTGTCCGTCTCCCTCACTGACACTCATATTGAACACAGCTTGCTAATACACTAGAGTTGATCTTCTCTTTAAACAGCACGTCAAACTGGGCGTTCTGCTTGGAGGTGAAATGGTTCTTCCAGTCACCAACGGCACCTGCACAGAGATAGAAATTGGATCCATTTAGGAATCAGACGTCCATTAAAACACTGTGGATTATCTAGACAACAACCTGACATTTTCAAAGTCACATGTCTGTTATTCATCAAACAAATAAGTCAGTAATAAAAGTATGGAGAGATAGAAGTATATTAAATAAATGAATTCCAAGTTCAATCTAAGCTTCCTAGTTTCAGTTGGATTTTTCATAGGGAAGTCACGAATTCTAAATAACAATGTTATTACCAATAAGGCACTTCATTCATCCTGATTATTTACTATGTCAGCCGTGCTGTGTCAGAGGATTGATTAGAGATCCTTACCTTTCCTAAAGATGAGCTTCCTGTCAGCTGTCAGTGCGCACACTGTGTGGTTTGAATTCACTTTCTCCTTCTCTGCTTTTTCCTTCATTTCACTGAATGATGATTTCTTTGAGATGTCCTTGATTTGATCTTCCGTGACACTGATGTTCAGAAATGAACTGATCTCCTTGACATATGTGGGGAGATCCTGGAAACACAAATTTCACAGTTTAGTTTGTGCTCTTTCATTCCTGGTTCAACTGAAAGACATCTGTTGAATGATATTCACTGCTTATTCCAGCTTCATTCACAACTGTGAAAGAAGAAATCTCATTTCAAACTCACCTTCTTCATGGACTCATAATACAAGAAGAGTGTGTTTTCATCATTTTCCTTCTTTTCCCAGCTGAGGACGTGATCAATCCAGGAACCATAAACCACTGCAATGTAAAGAAAGACAAACTGTAATTTGTAATTGTAAATATTATATAGGTAAGTATTAAATAGAGGATATATAAGCAATACTTTCACATTGATTGCTCTACAGGTCATGAAAAACATGTTCAACTGGACTACTTTCTTATCATTAGCTTCTTGTTTTCCTGTGTAAAACACCCCTCTTCCTCTAAAAACAAATTGTCCGCATTCAGGTGAATGAAGAGAACAGCAGAACGGGGGTTAATGGACGTGCTGTGTTTCAGAAGACACTGTGTGTCATTAGAGAGCACCAGTATAACAGGGTCTAGTTTCCTTTTTCAAAACAAAGTTTGTCTATATTAAAGATGTGTCCAAACATTTACCTTCGCCCTTCAGGAACATCTCCAGAAAGGTTGACCATTTGTCAATCTTGGGCAGGTGGGGATTCTGTTGATAGTAATGGAACATAGAGACTGCCGTGTCCTTGGGGTTTCTGATCACATAAATCATCTGTGAAGACAAAAAGAAAGCACAGATATTTACATTTTCATTTACTTCATTTTATATGACTTCTTCTCACAAAACGCTTCATCAGCTGCCCTTAGGACATGTGGGAGAATACAGCAGGACTGGCCAACCTACCTTGCATTTCTTTGTTTTGAACTGCACAGGGACCATGTCACAGTTGAGGTGTGTTGGGATGAGCCTCTTGCTGGGGAGGTTTCTGAGCTCCTGGAATTTGGAGAGATCTCCGAACTCCAGAGACGATGTCAGAGTCACCTGGCTGGTCGTGTTGTTCTCAGTGTGGCAGTTGTACAGATTCCTCAGGATCTCGGCCAGCCAGTGTGTCCCTATGAAGAGAACAGAGCGTCAGCAATCAATCAGAAACAGGTCTAGTGCTCCAGTACTGTGGCTAAATCTAATGTCTCATGTAGTTCATGTGGTGCTTTTCCATTCGTCAGGACTCATCATTAAAATGACAAGAGTTTACATAATTATTTGTTGTGATTTAAAAGATAAAATAATCTTTAAAGAGTCATTGTAAATTGTAATGTTCTTACCGGATTTGGGATAAGACACTAGCAGCACATCATCTTCTCTGGCCTCAAAGTCATCCAGGGACTGTAGCAGCTCTGTGGAGGCTCTGGTGGAGAAAGGGATTCCTCTGAATCTGTGGACCAGCTCTGTCTGTTCTGGCATCTTGAGATGGATGTTTCCTCACAGTTAGTGTCTCTGGATGGACTGTGACTAGCTAGGTATTGATCTGGAGATCTTCCTGCCCTTATATATCCCTCAGTGAAGTGAAAAATGGAGCTGCGCATTCTGACGTCACAAATGAGTGTCGTATTGTCTCTGAGGAAGCAGAAGGAAATGGTGCATTTAGCAAGAGTGTAAATGAAGAAACATTGTGAGATAGATTTCCAAAACAAACTCCATACTAGTTACACTCATGGACTGGATCCAATGCATCAGGAATAAATACATGTTTAAATTATATCCCTGACAAGCAAAAGAGAATCAATGTTGTGCTTCCCAAGATTGAAAAGAGTCATTAAACTGTCTAACATTCCAATGTGTAATCATGAGAATATCTTTAAGAGCGCTAATCTGGCCCACAGAGTTGTTGTTTTGTTGAATTCAACAACTGACTACGATCAAATTGTAATCAATAATACAAAATGTATCTATTCACTTTCAAAACCAGACAATATGTATTTTTACAAACGTTTCTAATGCTTTGTGTAACATTTAATGACGAAAGTATGTTTTCCTTTTTAGCTCATGTTCTGTGAGTGATGAATAGCTGTCAAAGAAACTTAACCTGAATTAAACTGAAAATATTTGTTGTAATGATTATTTACAATTCATTTAATAAAATCTATACTTCTGTCAACTGACAGCGTGATGTTCCTGAATTTATACATTTTTGGTGCATTATATTTGAATGTATTAGACTTCAAATACAGTAAACATAGATTAATCTGACTTTGTATGTATTGTGTTTTCATGAACTAATAGTAAAACTATTATCATTCCATTCAATGTTGAAAGTTTCTGTTAATATCAGAAAGAGAGTTTAGGTCACTTCCAATAGGAACTGGAATTAGTGACAATATTTTGAAATTAATGAAATTGATCATTTCCATTTCCAATCCTTTCAATTCCAATTAAATTTGAACAAATCAGTTGCACTGAATTGCTTGAATAAATCAACCATTTCACCCATTTGTATTCTAAGTTGAATTAAAATTATTTTTATATTTAATACTATATATTTATCGCAATGTACTAATGCATGATACTTATATTTAAAATCTTAACTACATTTTTTGCATTTTAAACTTTATGGTAATCCTGGTGAAGTCTGGTCTAATAATAACATATTCAAAATATTCAAGGTGAACCAGCCCTGAGGTTTTCATAATATTTAGGTATCCCATGATATACATATGTACATTGTAATACAATTATATAATATTTCTACTTTACATTATGGTATGGTTAAGATAAGAAAATATAAATATGTATATTCAAATTAAGAACACAACAACATAGTAAGATGTGTACATGACATGAATGCAAGTCTGTATATTTAATTGCACAACTTGTTAGGTTTTATGGGTTGGAATTAGAGTTTAACTTTTATGGATGGAAGTAGAGTTGACTTTCAACAAATAGTTATGGAGCAGGAATTCAATTTTAATTGAAAAATGAATAATTTGAATTGAGAATAGCAATTGGTGCATTTTCTGGTCAGAAACGGTATTGGAAAGTAATTGGCAAAGAAATGCCAGAAACCCTCAGTCATTGACCACAGACACAGTCAGGAAACGACACGTCATGGAACAATTTCCCTTTTTCAATAGAGAGGTAGTTCCCGGTTTTCTCACGCTCATTTCTAGACAGTTTTTTCTATCTGAAATAATGGCATCAAATTTACATAAAACATATGGGGGTGATGATATAGTTAAATAATCAGGAGTAAAGTATCTGCTAAGATCCTTTGGGAATGGAAGGTTTTAGCAAAAACAAACGGTGAATTTATGAAGTGTTAAGTGCTAGAATTGACACTTTACCAAACACCTCTGGAAAAAGACTCGAGGGACAGACACATATAGGGATTATAAGAGATATGTGTACACAAGGGGGAAGATGAGGAATTACAGCTAAAATTATGTAACTGCATACGTTTAAAATTACCTTTGCTTTAAATGCTGAAAGTTGTACAAAGATGGGAATATTATAGTAGTAGGCAGATGACTGAATTGCCCAGTTTTCACCGGTTTGTCCAGTTGAGGTCTCACATTCCAAAATAGACAGCTGGTTGTCTAGATGGGAAAAGCAGAATTTGGCATTGTATAAATTGAGCAATAATATCAATATCAGGACATAAGTCGATGTGTTCTGAAGTCATTGATATCTGAGTGTCTCTGCTGTGATGCAGGACCCCTATAGGAACATTGCATCACAGCATCCTGGCTGCACAAACAATATTACATCACAAACACATTATATCACAACATTGTCAGTAGTAATGTACAGCATTGCACTTTGCTTCAGCATCTATCTGTCAGCTGAGTCAGCTGTTGGGTTAAACATTGTTAACCATATTATACTAGTAATGAATACATTTCATCATGTTAATGTAGCTGGTTCTCATTATTATTTGTGTGGCTATGCTTTGATCTAATACTTAGTCTAGTATTGCATCACCTTGTAGCTTTACAGGAAAATAAATGGTTGAAATATAGATTAAGAACTGATTACTTAGGGAAGCATTGACAGAAAAATGCCATTGTCCATTGTGAAGAATCACCTTCCAACTGAACATGAGACACGTCCCTTAGTCAATTATGTCAATCATGTCTTCTCTTAATGTGGTTGATCAGCCATGTTGGTAGAGTCACCATTCAAAAAGACAAGGATGGTAGTGAATCCATGAACCAGGAACTGTTTATTGGAGTATAGCCAGCCAGGCATCAGGTACAAACAAAACAATAATAATACAAATAAATAAAAATGAAAACAAATACTAATTTCAAGCAAAAAAGGTAGCTGCTCTACTATTTGAAAAAGAACCATTGGCGTAAACAGTTCATCATAACTCATATGAGAGTCTCCATTACTAAATGCCTCCCGTCTGATCTTAACCTTGGTCCTTACATACCCACCCTTCCCTTGATGGATCAAAGCAAAAGTATAGGATACAGAGTGAACTATTAATGAACAGTAATCTACACTTTCCTACAGCTACAGATTACATTTAAATATATAAATACAGATGTAATTTAAATAACTTTCATGATGTCACAATTTAGTGGTTAAAATCAGGGTTTACCTATAGTAATTATTATAAACCCATTTCCCTTTAACGCTGCCATAGTACAACAGGAACATTCATTATAGTGCGGAGACGCCGCTCTGTGGCTATAGACTGCAATTGCGGCTTCTCCCCAGACTGGTAAGAGAGGCATAAACCTGCAGTGTGCATCTCAAAACTAAAGGCATAGGAAAGCTTTGTGTACTTTCTTTAAACCTCAAACCTGAGTGACCGCCAGTTCCCAAGTTCATCAAGTTGGATCACCACCCACAGCAATGAGACGTAAGGGAAGACACATTGATCACTGGTGTAGATCGCATTAGTGAAATAGGAAGGGACAAAGAAAACAGTGGGTAAACAATGCTGGAAATGAGCATTTGTCTATGCTCTTCAGTACCAAAATGAAAAGGAGGATTGTGAATTTGCTAGCAATAACAAACAGTTGACATGTTTCATGAATAAGAACATGGCGCAATATGTGCGCATTATTACCAGTCGGGGGATGACTCCCGTTCATCACATCCGTTATCAAAGTGTTATGTTGTTTTTTCTGAAGCCAGGCCCGCCACCTCAAATCACAACATTTGTCTACAGAATAATAATATTTTACGACAACGCTACAGAGTCCAACAAGCAGAATGCACGTTTTATTGAAAATGTACAGCTGGATGGGTAATTCTTATTTAACCTTTGTCAAAGGTTAACATTTTTTATTGAAATAAATAATTGAAATACATACAATTCCCATAAAAAAAACCATGTGGATTGAATGGAGTTTATTTAAATATATTAATTTGATTAATAGAAAATAAAAATGGCCGCCTAGACGCGCACTGCCTCACCCAGAGTCGCTGGTGATGAATAAGCTCTTGAGCACCTGAGCTGCAGGACTGCCCTGACAGGCCGGGCTCCTGCATGAACACAGGAAGCCAGAACACCTAGCCTGTTGGGTGTGTAGGAGCTGGAGGTGAGCAGGTGTGAGAGGAACAAAGGTGAGAATCAGACTCAAGACAAGGGTGTGACCTTTTGCTAACGATGGCATAAATGGGGCTTTTGAGCGATGGAAACAATTGAAACGATTGATTCGGAAAGAGATTCAAGCTTTCTAAACATCGCACCACAGTGACATCTGGTGGCCAGATGTTGTACTATAAAACCACGGTTGCCGGGCAATCTTGATCCAATCAATGAAACTACTGATGAAACTGCTGAAGGAATAAGGGGTTCGTTATGACACCAGACAGGGTTACAAACCATCACATCAGAAACTAAGCTAAACTGTCAGATCAGTTTTGTATATCACAAATTTTTGTTCAGAAACTGTTTTTGCACTTTTTGGTTCTTCAATAAAAGAACTATGAAATAGCTGAATATGAAATGACCTATTAGTAATGCATTTCGCTGTTAATACTAGAACCACCAGAGTCACTTTTTGTGTGGCTTTTTCAAATTAAAAAGTATATTTCTCTGCGTATGTGAATTTCTCCCGCATATCCATTCTTATATGTTACTAAATATTTGAATTAAATATATAAGGTGTTTCAGTTGTAAACTCCTCAAACTCTATCTGCGGTAGGCTATACTGAATATAATCTGTCTGAAAATCTGGGTTTTGTAATAAAATTAGTAATTGTGAATCATGTTGATTGTTGAAACACATGATTTTCTATAATCCATATATTCATATATTATAATAATAATGTATTTTATTAGCAGATTTGCACCTGATAATACCTCTCTTTTAACTTCCCTTTGGAATTCAATCTTGATCAGGTCTCTGAATCAATTACATAGGGTACTGTAGTGTAGAAAAGTGCATTTTCAGCATTGATGGATGCAGTTGTAATACAGACAGCGACATTTCAAAGCTCTTTCACTTTGCAAAAGAAGTTCTATTTCAGTCTTATGCTTCTGTAGGCCTGGTTATTTTGTATGTTTTATAATTGTACTGCTACAGTTCATCCGGAAAGTATTCACAGCGCTTCACTTTTTCCACATTTTGTGATGTTACAGCCTTATTCCAAAATGGATTACATTCATTATTTTCCTCAAAATTCTACAAACAATACCCCATAATGACAACTTGAAAGAAGTTTGTTTGAAATATTTGCAAATTTATTAAAAATAAAAAACAAAAAAAGCACATGTACATAAGTATTCACAGCTTTTGCCATGACACTCAAAATTGAGCTCAGGTGCATCCTGTTTCCACTGATCATCCTTGAGATGTTTCTACAACTTGATTGGAGTCCACCTGTGGTAAAATCAGTTGATTGGACATGATATGGAAAGGCACACAGCTGTCTATATAAGGTCCCACAGTTAACAGTGCATGTCAGAGCACAAACCAAGCCATGAAGTCCAAGGAATTGTCTGTAGACCTCCGAGACAGGATTGTATCGAGGCACAGATCTGCGGAAGGGTACAGAAAAATGTCTGCAGCATTGAAGGTCCCAATGAGCACAGTGGCCTCCATCATCCGTAAATGGAAGAAGTTTGGAACCACCAGGACTCTTCCTAGAGCTGTTTTTCAGCGGCAGGAACTGGGAGACTAGTCAGGATCGAGAGAAAGATGAATGCAGCAATGTACAGAGACCTCCTTGATGAAAACCTGCTCCAGAGCGCTCTGGACCTCAGCCTGGGGCGAAGGTTCATCTTCCAACAGGACAACGATCCTAAGCACACAGCCAAGATAATAAAGTAGTGGCTACAGGACAACTCTGTGAATGTCCTTGAGTGGCCCAGCCAGAGCCCAGACTTGAACCCGATTGAACATCTCTGGAGAGATCTGAAAATGTCTGTGACCGACGCTCCCCATCCAAACTGATGGAGCTTGAGAGGTCCTTCAAACGGCCCAAAAGTAGGTGTGCCAAGCTTGTAGCATCATACTCAAAAAGACTTGAGGCTGTAATTGATGCCAAAGGTTCTTCAACAAAGCATTGAGCAAAGTCTGTGAATACATTTGCAAGGAATTCAAACAAACTTCTTTCACGTTGTCATTATGGGGTATAATGGGGTATGTTTGTAGAATTCTGAGGAAAATAATGAATTTAATCCATTTTGGAATAAGGCTGTAACATAACAAAATGTGGAAAAAGTGAAGTGCTGTGAATACCTACCGGATGCACTGTAAGTCTGCTAAGATATGTGCATACTGATTTCCATACCATTGTACACATTGTGTAAAGTTAATTTTCATATTTATGTATGTGTGCTTGTTTTGACAAAATAAGGAAAACACTAAATTGTCAATGTAAATGCAGTGTTTTGGCCATGAAAATGTTGTGATATTCATAGGTAAAAAAGTTTTATCCAACTCTTTGTTTTTCATTTTTGTCTCACAGCTGTTTCATAAAGGAGCTGAACATCATTCAATATTATTATTGTATTATACATCATTATTTAAATACTCAACAAAAACAATGATTTGGTCTGTCGAAAAACGTAGCTCAAAATCTCTGAAATCCATTAAATTAAGCAGATTTTGACTCAAACATATCTTTGCTTCACTACCACATATCACTATGGGACACATCCAGTGAAAAATCACACATTAATCAACATTATACAGGCAACCTGGACGCAGTTTCCGGTGCTTTGCCAATGACAGAGATGCATTTTGGTGGAGCTCTGTAATTGAAATGGGTGAGCATGTACAACATTCGATTAGTGCACCTGCTACAAATATGCGTCTTCAGTGGAAATAAGCCGTTTCTGCCACTGATGTAGGAGATTGTAGGTGAATGCAAGTCTCCTGTTGTGACGTCCGAATTCATCAATAATATCAACATCAATTAGTTTGAAATCCTTACACAGGTGCACTGGTAGCCCATAAAGTCTTTCTTCAGTCCCAGTGGTGCGCAAATGTGTCTAGAGTAGTTTTAGAACACTTAATGATTGCTTCCCTGTTGCTGTCGTGACTGGTATGATATATAAGTACATTACAGGTGGCATAACCCTCAGCACATTAAGCCTTCTGCATTAAAATATGAGCCCAAATGGTCTAGTGGGTAATGCAGTACTAAGGCGCTTGGAGGTGCGTGGGTCGAATTCCTAGCAGGGATCTCCGTCTGGACTTATTTCTTTCAAAACTGTGTCCCCTTCCTAAATACGCCACTGGCTGGCACTGCTGGACGAATGAGAGAGAACGAATTGCACATGGAGTGGAGGAATGAAATGTTAGAGACTAGAGCTAGAATGTGGGACATGACAACCTCTGGTGGTGAATTGGTGACGTGTGGGGTGAAGAAATGACAGTTATGAGTAATTTGGGACAAACCTATATATAGAATTCATTTGTAGAACAAGATAGGATGAGATGTATTGTGGCGTATATTTCACACAACAGCATTGTGTGAATAGTGTAAGCTTCAGATAATAAATTAACACAAGAGAAGAACCTGAATTATGAAAAATATATTATTTTGTTCATACTAATAATTCAGATGAATAAAATACAAAAAACATAGAAACCTTCAGTACAAATCTATCTACATTTCAATAAATATTAAAAATGCACAGCCATTAAATATGTACAGTATGTATAATTCACAATACAAAAACACATTAACAATACAGTCACCAATCTGAGAAAAAAACATTCATTGTAACAGATTAATGTATAGTTCATATAAAGTGTTTGAAGGGATATCAAGATTTACGTTGAATAAATAAGATGAACTTAATTAACACATCAATTTTGTACGATAAAAAGTCAGTTTTGACAATCGATCAGAAAATGAAAATGTGCTTGACAATAATAAATAATGAAAGAACAGCAAAGTGAGTGGATCTGTCCGTCTCCCTCACTGACACTCATATTGAACACGGCTTGCTAATACACTAGAGTTGATCTTCTCTTTAAACAGCACGTCAAACTGGGCGTTCTGCTTGGAGGTGAAATGGTTCTTCCAGTCACCAACGGCACCTGCACAGAGACAGAGATTGGATCCAATTAGGAATCAGACGTCCATTAAAATACTGTGGATTATCTAGACAACAACCTGACATTTTCAAAGTCACATGTCTGTTATTCATCAAACAAATTAGTCAGTAATAAAAGTATGGAGCGATAGAAGTATATTAAATAAATTAATTCCAAGTTCAATCTAAACTTCCTAGTTTCAGTTGGATTTTTCTTAGGGAAGTAATCAAATCTAAATAACAATGTTATTACCATTAAGGCACTTCATTAATCCTGATAATTTCCTATTTCAGCCCTGCTGTGTCAGAGGATTGATTAGAGATCCTTACCTTTCCTAAAGATGAGCTTCCTGTCAGCTGTCAGTGCGCACACTGTGTGGTTTGAATTCACTTTCTCCTTCTCTGCTTTTTCCTTCATTTCACTGAATGATGATTTCTTTGAGATGTCCTTGATTTGATCTTCCGTGACACTGATGTTCAGAAATGAACTGATCTCCTTGACATATGTGGGGAGATCCTGGAAACACAAATTTCACAGTTTAGTTTGTGCTCTTTCATTCCTGGTTCAACTGAAAGACATCTGTTGAATGATATTCACTGCTTATTCCAGCTTCATTCACAACTGTGAAAGAAGAAATCTCATTTCAAACTCACCTTCTTCATGGACTCATAATACAAGAAGAGTGTGTTTTCATCATTTTCCTTCTTCTCCCAGCTGAGGACGTGATCAATCCAGGAACCATAAACCACTGCAATGTAAAGAAAGACAAACTAATTGTAAATATTATATAGGTAAGTATTAAATAGAGGATATATAAGCAATACTTTCACATTGATTGCTCTACAGGTCATGAAAAACATGTTCAACTGGACTACTTTCTTATCATTAGCTTCTTGTTTTCCTGTGTAAAACACCCCTCTTCCTCTAGAAACAAATTGTCCGCATTCAGGTGAATGAAGAGAACAGCAGAACGGGGGTTTATGGACGTGCTGTGTTTCAGAAGACACTGTGTCATTAGAGAGCACCAGTATAACAGGGTCTAGTTTCCTTTTTCAAAACAAAGTTTGTCTATATTAAAGATGTGTCCAAACATTTACCTTCGCCCTTCAGGAACATCTCCAGAAAGGTTGACCATTTGTCAATCTTGGGCAGGTGGGGATTCTGTTGATAGTAATGGAACATAGAGACTGCCGTGTCCTTGGGGTTTCTGATCACATAAATCATCTGTGAAGACAAAAAGAAAGCACAGATATTTACATTTTCATTTCACTTCACTTCATTTCACTTCTTCTCACAAAACGCTTCATCAGCTGCCCTTAGGACATGTGGGAGAATACAGCAGGACTGGCCAACCTACCTTGCATTTCTTTGTTTTGAACTGCACGGGGACCATGTCACAGTTGAGGTGTGTTGGGATGAGCCTCTTGCTGGGGAGGTTTCTGATCTCCTGGAATTTGGAGAGATCTCCGAACTCCAGAGACGATGTCAGAGTCACCTGGCTGGTCGTGTTGTTCTCAGTGTGGCAGTTGTACAGATTCCTCAGGATCTCGGCCAGCCAGTGTGTCCCTATGAAGAGAACAGAGCGTCAGCAATCAATCAGAAACAGGTCTAGTGCTCCAGTACTGTGGCTAAATCTAATGTCTCATGTAGTTCATGTGGTGCTTTTCCATTCGTCAGGACTCATCATTAAAATGACAAGAGTTTACATCATTATTTGTTGTGATTTAAAAGATGAAATAATCTTTAAAGAGTCATTGTAAATTGTAATGTTCTTACCTGATTTGGGATAAGACACTAGCAGCACATCATCTTCTCTGGCCTCAAAGTCATCCAGGGACTGTAGCAGCTCTGTGGAGGCTCTGGTGGAGAAAGGGATTCCTCTGAATCTGTGGACCAGCTCTGTCTGTTCTGGCATCTTGAGATGGATGTTTCCTCACAGTTAGTGTCTCTGGATGGACTGTGACTAGCTAGGTATTGATCTGGAGATCTTCCTGCCCTTATATATCCCTCAGTGAAGTGGAAAATGGAGCTGCGCATTCTGACGTCACAAATGAGTGTCGTATTGTCTCTGAGGAAGCAGAAGGAAATGGTGCATTTAGCAAGAGTGTAAATGAAGAAACATTGTGAGAGAGATTTCCAAAACAAACTCCATACTAGTTACACTCATTGACTGGATTTAATGTGTAAGGAATAAAGTCAGGAAATGACACGCCACGGAACAATTTCCCTTTCTCAATAGAAACACAGTTCTCGGTTTTCTCACACTCACTTCAAGACTATAATTTCTAGACCTTGTCTTCATGAAAATCTGAAATAATGTCATCAACTTGACATGAAATATTGGCCAATATTAACTACCTGCAGAAATTACCAGTATTGAAGTGATGGTGTAGTTCTATGACCAGGTCTAAAACCAGACTGAAAAGACTCCAAAATATTTTCCCTGGATATGAACTGTTCTGAATTCAAATCAACACATAATTCCTTCAGCTGGTTTGTGATAGCCAATTTAAGTTTACATCACTCACAATGAGAACCTCTGAATTGAATTAAATAGTGGCTATTACATCCAAAAAATTATTTACAGTTCAAGGCACAGCCGAGGGTGGACAATAAACTCCAAATACTACTGTATTGTCAGAAGCCTGGTTGGATTCTTAAGACCAGACTTTCATATTGTTTTGAGAACTGAGGAGGAAACTAGCAAGGACACACTAAAGCAACTTTTAACACAGATCGCTACACCTGCACATCTGTCTCTTCAATCAGCTCTGTTCACATTAAAACCATCCAGAGACACATCAAAATTGGAAAGAGATTTCTTTAACCATGACTCTGCAATAACAAGAATGTCCGAGTTGGCCTGTTGTGACTATATATTAGTTAAGTACATTTTTGGAAGCAAGCTTCAGATATTCAGGTGAAGAAACCCAAGACCACACAGAGTATTAAAGTAATCTGGAGACTATATTAAATTAACACCAGTACTAGTGACATTTTTGGAAATGTCTGTTTCCACAAGAGATTGCGGGAAGCAGAGGTTTGCTCCGTGCTGCAATACACCAAAAGAGTTATACACCAAAAAATATTGTTTATTACTACGATGAATGTATCGTGTTCGACAAGTGATCCCAAGCTCATGACACAGAGCATATGTGGTAGAGTCAAAACGAGCTGAAGAGTTCAGATTTGGCAGCTGATATGATATGAGTATGAGTATTTTAATGCCACCTCTAATTTATTTCCTTAGAGTTAAAATAATAGATTAACCAAAAAGTGAATGTGATGAATCCAAAGGACAGCATTATTGCCGGCAGCCGTATAAAATGAAGAAAACTCCAGTGAGCGACCAACAACTACTTACGAGAACCAAGACATGAATCTATCCGTACCACAACCATAATCACATTAGCCAGACCAATATGCTCAACAACCACTAAGCCCACAAATATGAGAGGGAGTGGAGACTCACTCACTAATTGTGGTGGAAAAGGTGCACGGCAGAAGGAAGAGTGCTTGCTTTAGGCAACTGGGCTTAAAGTGACTTGATCAAATAAGCAATCTGCTACAGCCTCCTCAATAGTGGTTGAAGGGAACTGGGAACACACAGGGAGAGGACTCACGTCAGGAGGGAAGATCAATTGCAGGGTAAATCCAGAGGTATGCAGGAGAGGACAGGATGATCAGGAAATTGAAGGCTAGAAATGGCAAAGTAGAGGTTTTGGAAGCAAGTTAAAAAGGCAGGGGTAGGGCAGTAGAAGAGTTCCAGTAATTTCCAGAAGAGTATTTGTCACGGGCGGGGCGAGATTGGCCATTAGCGTTAATTGATCACTTATTATTTATTTACTTATTATCACTCTTTTCATGAAATTATTGTGTTGTGCACTGTGTTTATTACTCATGATTGTTTTATTTACGAAGTATGTTTTTTTACTTCCTTATTGTTTCTATTTTCATGGTTAATTTGGTAATTGGGTTATTAATGGTTTAATTGATTAATTGCTTTTGTTGCCATTTAGAGAAAATTGTCCGTTAACAAAGTTTGATACGTTTTCTCTTGAATCCAGGCTGCCCACCATGAATTACAATATGTGTCTAGAGAAATAATGAACATGTTACTTCAACGGTACTGAAGAAGAGCAATACAATTTATGAAAATGTACAGCTGAGTATGAATTCTTGTCCCAGAGGTCCTGAACTCATTTTTATAGAAGCTCCATTGAAAGCATACTTGTGGGGGCATCATCACCTCGTATGGAAACTGTAATGCCCGTGACCGCCGGGCCTTGAGTAGAGTGGTGAGGTCGGCACAGCGCACCATAGGGGTCGCACTGCCAGCCCTCCTGGACATGAACCAGACACGTAGTCTCAGGAAGGCTGCTAGAATCATCACGGACCCCAGTCACCCGAGCCAGCAGTTGTTTACACTACCCCCATCCAGCAGGCAGACACGGTTCAGATGCCTGATGGCCAGGACAGAGAGATGGAAGAATAGCTTTTATCCCCAGGTCATCAGACTGCTGAACCGTTAGCCTGCCTGCCAAGTTCTCCCCACCCCTCCTTTTCTTGCCCTTTCTTGCACTTTTGTTTTTGTTTTAATTGTATTTGACTTGTTACATCAAACTTTGAACAGAACATCTATTTCTCAATACCTTTACACCTCTATTTTAGCTAACTACCACCTAACTGGCTCCACCTCCAAATTCCTCCAAATTCCTAGATCACCTTCCCTTCAATCTTTTGCTATAACCAACACAGCAGTTGTACAGAATTAACTACAATCAAGGCAAACAGAAACAAGATTAGGAATGCTAAGACTGTCTGAAACTAGAAACACAACAAAATAGCTCTCTCTCACCTGTCCTGTGTCTGACTTTGGCAACTCCTAATCACTTCTATTCCTCTGTACATGTAATTGTAGCGCTTACCATAATGTTGCACACAGTACTATACACATAATAACGTGCTCATCAACACAGCCTATAGGGAGGAAGTCAGGGTGCTGATGAAGTGGTGTCAGAGGAACAACCTCTCCCTTAACGTCAAAAAATAACATAAGAACATAAGAAAGATTAAAAATGAGGCCATATCAACCCATCGTGCTGATGGTGTATTACACGAGCCGGCTGAGAGAGCATGCCCCTCTATACATTGATGGGGTGCCGTGGAGAGGGTACAGTGCTTTAAGATCCTGGGTGTGCACATCAGTGAGGACCTCGATTTGTCTGACCACACCAACTCCTAATCTGTAGTTAGTACTGTACACTTAGTACCCATAGGGGTCGCACTGCCAGCCCTCCTGGACATGTACTAGACACGTAGTCTCAGGAAGGTTGCTAGAATCATCACGGACCCCAGTCACCCGAGCCAGCAGTTGTTTACACTACCTCCATCCAGCAGGCAGACACGGTTCAGATGCCTGATGGCCAGGACAGAGAGATGGAAGAATAGCTTTTATCTCCTGGTCATCAGACTGCTGAACCATTAGCCTGCCTGCCAAGTTCTCCCCACCCCTCCTTTTCTTGCCCTTTCTTGCACTTTTGTTTTTGTTTTAATTGTATTTGACTTGTTATATGTCCTAGATTGGTGTACTGCAATGTTGGCGGAGCAAAGGGACACACACATTTCAGTACACCTGCAATAACTTCTGCTATAATGTGTATGTGAATTTGAACGAGATCAAAATGTTATAATGAAAAACTAAGTCTGAAACAGATTTGTCTTAAAATGAGAGAAGAACTGGAAGAATAAGGGAGCCGAAGTCTAGAAGCAAAGTAAAGAAGGTGAAGAAAATAAGATCTAACAGTGAAGAATGAAACCAGTTCATATGATATCAGCACGGCTAAACTTTGCTGCAGGCCAGGGTTACATCCATCATTATGCTGGCGGTCACCAAATTGTATATGCGGTGTTGCTGTCTTACTGTAGTTTTATTTTTAGGCTGTTTAAATGTTCATTTCTGAAATCAACACATAGTACAAGTTATTGCTGCTGTTTTACACATACATAGTTGCTATTCCTGCAGAAAAAGGTCAATTAAAAAAAATAATATTGACTTAATTTACTTCTCATATGAAACTCAAATGTATGTGTGTATGTACATTACATGATGTGCTGTGATGTCAGAATAGAATTCCGAGGTGTTATGATGTCACTGTGTGCAGCCTGTAAGAAGCCCACAGTTGCACTGGCATCAGCTATCGACTTACGCACTTACTACTACTACTACAGCAATTTACTACTTACTGAATTATTTACATACTAATTATTTACTATTTACATAAGTATTTACTTCCTAATTATTTAGTCATAGAATTTACTACTTGTTGAATAATTTACTTCCTAATTATTTAGTCATAGAATTTACTACTTGTTCAATCATTTACTTCCTAATTATTTAGTCATAGAATTTACTACTTGTTGAATCATATACTTCCTAATTATTTAGTCATAGAATTTACTACTCATAGAATAATTTACTTCCTAATTATTTACTCATAGAATTTACTACTTGTTGAATCATTTACTTCCTAATTATTGACTCATAGAATTTACTACTTGTTGAATCATTTACTTCCTAATTATTTAGTCATAGAATTTACTACTTGTTCAATCATTTACTTCCTAATTATTTAGTCATAGAATTTACTACTTGTTGAATCATATACTTCCTAATTATTTAGTCATAGAATTTACTACTCATAGAATAATTTACTTCCGATTTATTTACTCATAGAATTTACTACTTGTTGAATCATTTACTTTCTAATTATTGACTCATAGAATTTACTACTTGTTGAATCATTTACTTCCTAATTATTTAGTCATAGAATTTACTACTTGTTGAATCATTTACTTCCGTATTATTTAGTCATAGAATTTACTACTTGTTGAATCATTTACTTCCTAATTATTTACTCATAGAATTTACTACTTGTTGAATCATTAACTTCCTAATCATTTACTACTTATTGAATCATTTACTTCCTAATTATTTAATACTTATTGAATCATTTACTTTTTAATTATTTACTAATTGAATTTACTACTTACTGAATTATTTAATTAGTATTTACTGATTGAATTTACTATTTACTGAATTATTTATTTCCTAATTATTTACTGATAGAATTTACTGTTAACTGAATTATTTACTTCTTAATTAGTTACGGATTAAATTTACAATTTACTGAACATTTATTGAACGATCTCTGTACATCGAGTTCAGCAATGGGTCAGAAAAACAGTGCCCAGTTTAATTCAAACACCCAGAAAGCTCTGGATGAGAAGCCGCTGCCAGCAAAGAACACCCAGCTGGGTTTTGGCGAAGATGCGGTCATGATGGGAGAGAAGGAGAGGAAGCGCAGGGCAGCAGGCTTACTGGCCTTCATAAACCTCTTCTCTGGCTGCACTGGCAGAAATCCAGGTAAGAGAAATGCTCCTTCCTTCACCGGTGAGTGAGTTTCTCTAGTGATGAATGTGTCCATACATATATTACAATTCTTAACCTGTCATTTCACAATCAGATTGTATTGTTTATTGTAATGTACGACACTAACAATAACGATGATTTGTAAATGAAAATGCTCTGTGATTCCAGGATGCAGTAGCAGCAGTGTTGAGGACAGTATTCAGGAGCCCATCCAGCTTAAGAAATGTCGCCCGGCCCGTGACACCTGGGCGGACAGCGTGAGCTGCAGGGCCCTGGAGAAGCATGTGGATGACAGTAACACCGTGAGTCACTGAGTGCATTACATTGCTTAGGATTATTATAAGGACAATGTCATAGGGTTCTCCTGTATAATGTAACCAGCTATCGTTAAAAGATTAAATAGATCGTCAACATCGAAAAGGTAGCAACTGTCTCATTGTGGCTCCCCTGCTCAACCTCTTTACTCGTTACTGCCAGGGTCTCCAGTATCCCCCTGCTGCCTACAGCCAGGCTTGGAGGAAGCAGTGCGAGCCTTTCCTCCCTACAATAATGGCGGAGGATGACGAGGACCAGCAAGACTCTGACCAGGAGGATGAGCTGGAGGTGGCCTTCCAATATTTCTTTGGCTCCTTGTGGGAGATGACACTGAATGAGGTCTTCCTGCATCAGTGATACTTTGCACAAAAGGCAAACCCAGAGCTGGTGGAAACCACATAATAAAAAGTTTACACCTCACCCTGTCTTGTGATTGTTTTTATTGCCTCATCAATAACAGGCTGATCAACTCTCCAGGACTGTCTGGACACTCCAGGGATTACAGCACAGTGCTGAGACACACCTAGCACAATACACTTCAGATCAATGAACACATGATTGTGCGCAGTACTGAGACATTCAACACAATTATTCATCCGCGTCTGAGATCCCTCTCCAAGCAGAATGGTCCTCTAGTGGCATTACCAGGGGCCGTTCATAATTCAGTAAATGCATTCTTATAAGTGATCAACACAGACCAGAGGCCTTCTTTTAATCTGCCCTATGACTGTCTTCATTTAAAACCATCAAATTGCAGCCTGTTCAGGATTATTGTAGCAGCTGTGTACCTTAGCGTTCAGAAACTGAAATGAAATGCCTTCCAAAAAAATCATAATTTATCAGCATTTCCCAGTATAATATTGATCTTTTCCAGAAATCCCCTCATTCCATTTTACAGAGGTTTCCTGTTTATTCACTAGGAAATACCATTTTGGTGTTCTTCCAAACATCTCAAAGATCAGAGTAGACACACACTTACAGTTCTGTTCCTGGTTATTCATGTGTATAATGTGTATGTGTGTACATCAGCTTGTAGTTCTCTTCAGTTTGTATTTGGCGCCTTATACTTCAGATATTTGTAATTAATTTAGAATTATTTCAACATCACATTTTTCACATTGACATTATGGACATTGTGTTCATCAGTGGCAACAACACATTGAAATTCAAACAAGATATGATTAATTATAATGAAGGTATGTTATTACTAACAATTCAGATAAATAATTGACATATTCACCTACAGTAAAAATATACCTACACTTCAATAAATATACAAAATGCATAATCAAAAATAACCCACAGCCTTTAAATATGTACACATGATTTATTATATAAAAATACATTAACAAATGCTGTCACTTATGAAACCCCATTCAATGTTTAATATACAACAGATTAATATACAGTTCATATAAAGTGTTGGAAGCCATTACAAGATTTACATTGAATAAATAATGTAAACTTAATAACACATCCATTTTGTCCAATACAATGTCTTCCAAGTCAGTTTTGACAATCGATAGGAAAATGAGAATGTGCTTGACAATAATAAATAATGAAAGAACAGCAAAGTGAGTGGATCTGTCCGTCTCCCTCACTGACACTCATATTGAACACGGCTTGCTAATACACTAGAGTTGATCTTCTCTTTAAACAGCACGTCAAACTGGGCGTTCTGCTTGGAGGTGAAATGGTTCTTCCAGTCACCAACGGCACCTGCACAGAGATAGAAATTGGATCCATTTAGGAATCAGACGTCCATTAAAACACTGTGGATTATCTAGACAACAACCTGACATTTTCAAAGTCACATGTCTGCTATTCATCAAACAATTTAGTCAGTAATAAAAGTATGGAGAGATAGAAGTATATTAAATAAATGAATTCCAAGTTCAATCTAAACTTCCTAGTTTCAGTTGGATTTTTCTTAGGGAAGTCATGAATTCTAAATAACAATGTTATTACCAATAAGGCACTTCATTCATCCTGATTATTTACTATGTCAGCCGTGCTGTGTCAGAGGATTGATTAGAGATCCTTACCTTTCCTAAAGATGAGCTTCCTGTCAGCTGTCAGTGCGCACACTGTGTGGTTTGAATTCACTTTCTCCTTCTCTGCTTTTTCCTTCATTTCACTGAATGATGATTTCTTTGAGATGTCCTTGATTTGATCTTCCGTGACACTGATGTTCAGAAATGAACTGATCTCCTTGACATATGTGGGGAGATCCTGGAAACACAAATTTCACAGTTTAGTTTGTGCTCTTTCATTCCTGGTTCAACTGAAAGACATCTGTTGAATGATATTCACTGCTTATTCCAGCTTCATCCACAACTGTGAAAGAAGAAATCTCATTTCAAACTCACCTTCTTCATGGACTCATAATACAAGAAGAGTGTGTTTTCATCATTTTCCTTCTGCTCCCAGCTGAGGACGTGATCAATCCAGGAACCATAAACCACTGCAATGTAAAGAAAGACAAACTAATTGTAAATATTATATAGGTAAGTATTAAATAGAGGATATATAAGCAATACTTTCACATTGATTGCTCTACAGGTCATGAAAAACATGTTCAACTGGACTACTTTCTTATCATTAGCTTCTTGTTTTCCTGTGTAAAACACCCCTCTTCCTCTAAAAACAAATTGTCCGCATTCAGGTGAATGAAGAGAACAGCAGAACGGGGGTTTATGGACGTGCTGTGTTTCAGAAGACACTGTGTGTCATTAGAGAGCACCAGTATAACAGGGTCTAGTTTCCTTTTTCAAAACAAAGTTTGTCTATATTAAAGATGTGTCCAAACATTTACCTTCGCCCTTCAGGAACATCTCCAGAAAGGTTGACCATTTGTCAATCTTGGGCAGGTGGGGATTCTGTTGATAGTAATGGAACATAGAGACTGCCGTGTCCTTGGGGTTTCTGATCACATAAATCATCTGTGAAGACAAAAAGAAAGCACAGATATTTACATTTTCATTTACTTCATTTTATATGACTTCTTCTCACAAAACGCTTCATCAGCTGCCCTTAGGACATGTGGGAGAATACAGTAGGACTGGCCAACCTACCTTGCATTTCTTTGTTTTGAACTGCACGGGGACCATGTCACAGTTGAGGTGTGTTGGGATGAGCCTCTTGCTGGGGAGGTTTCTGAGCTCCTGGAATTTGGAGAGATCTCCGAACTCCAGAGACGATGTCAGAGTCACCTGGCTGGTCGTGTTGTTCTCAGTGTGGCAGTTGTACAGATTCCTCAGGATCTCGGCCAGCCAGTGTGTCCCTATGAAGAGAACAGAGCGTCAGCAATCAATCAGAAACAGGTCTAGTGCTCCAGTACTGTGGCTAAATCTAATGTCTCATGTAGTTCATGTGGTGCTTTTCCATTCGTCAGGACTCATCATTAAAATGACAAGAGTTTACATAATTATTTGTTGTGATTTAAAAGATAAAATAATCTTTAAAGAGTCATTGTAAATTGTAATGTTCTTACCGGATTTGGGATAAGACACTAGCAGCACATCATCTTCTCTGGCCTCAAAGTCATCCAGGGACTGTAGCAGCTCTGTGGAGGCTCTGGTGGAGAAAGGGATTCCTCTGAATCTGTGGACCAGCTCTGTCTGTTCTGGCATCTTGAGATGGATGTTTCCTCACAGTTAGTGTCTCTGGATGGACTGTGACTAGCTAGGTATTGATCTGGAGATCTTCCTGCCCTTATATATCCCTCAGTGAAGTGAAAAATGGAGCTGCGCATTCTGACGTCACAAATGAGTGTCGTATTGTCTCTGAGGAAGCAGAAGGAAATGGTGCATTTAGCAAGAGTGTAAATGAAGAAACATTGTGAGATAGATTTCCAAAACAAACTCCATACTAGTTACACTCATGGACTGGATCCAATGCATCAGGAATAAATACATGTTTAAATTATATCCCTGACAAGCAAAAGAGAATCAATGTTGTGCTTCCCAAGATTGAAAAGAGTCATTAAACTGTCTAACATTCCAATGTGTAATCATGAGAATATCTTTAAGAGCGCTAATCTGGCCCACAGAGTTGTTGTTTTGTTGAATTCAACAACTGACTACGATCAAATTGTAATCAATAATACAAAATGTATCTATTCACTTTCAAAACCAGACAATATGTATTTTTACAAACGTTTCTAATGCTTTGTGTGACATTTAATGACGAAAGTATGTTTTCCTTTTTAGCTCATGTTCTGTGAGTGATGAACAGCTGTCAAAGAAACTTAACCTGAATTAAACTGAAAATATTTGTTGTAATAATTATTTACAATTCATTTAATAAAGTCTATACTTCTGTCAACTGACAGCGTGATGTTCCTGAATTTATACATTTTTGGTGCATTATATTTGAATGTATTAGACTTCAAATACAGTAAACATAGATTAATCTGACTTTGTATGTATGTG